>NW_009952265.1:2127325-2127777 GCF_000747805.2 Chaetura pelagica
GAGCAGCAGCAGCAGCAGCACAGGGCTGTGTGTGCACGCTTGCTAGCAGCGACTGTCTGCTCTGTTTGGGTAACACAGGTAATACAGATGAATGTAGGTCAATATATATTCATGTAAGGGATTAGTGCACGCAAAGTAGCTCAGTAAGTGGTGGTCCTAACCCTAAATGAAATACGTTTTGCGCTGGCAGCTACAGTTAGAAATGCTTGAAGCCCAGACCCGTTTGTTTGAGCCATTTTGTGTGAGAGCCGGCCAAGTACCTGGGGCAGGATGATGTCCTCCAGTCAGGAGAGCCATCACCATACTCATTTAGCTTGCGTCTCTGTGCTGGCACCACGTAGGGCTGCCCCGCACAGCGAGCGGTGCTCCAGCTGGAGCCCGGCCCCTGCCGGCCCGAGGGGCGCGGGGATCGGATGCGCTCCCGGCCCGGCTGCTCCGCAGGGAGCGCTGCT
>NW_009952265.1:2128490-2160051 GCF_000747805.2 Chaetura pelagica
TGTGCCGTCTCTGTTGAGCGAGGGTCGCTGCTTACAAGTGGGTTTGTCCGTCGGGGCTGGGACTTCGGTCCCTGAAGCCGCAGAGGGGAGGTGGGGGGAGGAACGGGGACGCGAGAGGGAAAATGCAGCCCTAGAGTAAATAAATAGATGTAAGTCCCGGTGGTCTCTTCTGTCTGGCTGGTGAGCCTGGGCGTGCGGGGCAGGGCGTGCGGAGAGCGAGCGGCAAAGCCGGCGGGCCCCGTCCTGCCCCCGCCACTCGTGCCAGTCGGGCCACCTGCTCTGCTCTAGGGGGAAACTTTCGGTGTTTCTTTTTCCCCGAACCTGGCCCTTCCTACGGCTTGTCACGTTATTTTTGCCCCATGCTCTGCACATCCCAGGCTGTGCTCGTGAATGGGAAATGACCGTGTGGCCGAACAATTCCAGCGGCCTCAGGGTTAAAAAGCTAAGGGGTGAAACTGGTTTTGAAGTGGAAAGTTAGACCAGTATTCAGCCCTGGTGTTCAGGGAGAGTCCGGTGTAATTTACTAGCGGGTGGTAAGAGCTGCGCTCCTTCTGTGCTGACTGAACCCTCCGTAGTAGCCACTTAAACTGGTTCCTGAACTGAGGAGACACTTTAATTTGAAATAAGGAAATAATGTTTAGTTGTCTGCATTCTTTGCAAGGAATGAGCAAAGCTACGAATACTTTATGTGCATTTACATCTATTGTATTTATATCCTAAATGTCCCAACCTCTGGGACATCAGCTGATTCTAGTCCAAAACAACAAAAAAAAAACAACCATGGCATCCTGATATAAATTTTAGCTCCCTCAGACTTACAACTGGATATGGGCACTCCAAGTAAATACATTCATATTTATTTTGAGCATAGCATTTAGTGTCAGAACTGTCTCTGATCTTGATACAGATACAATCAAAACTGATGTCTGCATTTAGCAGTTGGTTCAGTCATTTTTCCCACACTAAGTCCTAAGGACTTTGTAGGTCCTATTCCCTTCACTAGCAGTTGTTCCATAGTTAACACTGAAAATCAAGCTGCTCTTTAAGAAGCACCTGATTGTGTTTGGGAATGAAGTTTTGAAAATCTCAGCTTGTTTGAACAAAGTGGCAGCCTCCTATTTTCCAGGTTCCTAAAGCAAGGACACTACCTGGAAGTATCTGATTCCCAACTAACTTCTTCATATGCCAAAGGGGGAGTGCCCCCCTGTCCCCCTATATAAATTCTTTCTCTGATATGAAAAGTACCAGCATCAAGCATGGGGGTGGGGAAACTAAAGAGCTTAGTGGATTGAGATGGTTAAGAATTGCAAAAAAATGGCAGATCCAGCAGCAAGGATTTAAAGTTAGTCTGTCAAAATAAAGTTGATATTGTAATTCATGAAGTACAGATGAACTGCTTATGTTCAGGAGAATGGAGGAGAAAGAATGATGCATTTTACAGTAAGTGATAATTTAGAATCAATTTTAAGTTGTAAATAAAGTTTTAATTTAGGAGTAAATGTAAGAAGTTGTGATAAAAATATCTCTCTCTGAAAAGGGTAGGGTTTTTGCTAGAGGGAGAAAAAGCCATAATTGTAATCTCTGGCCTTCAGAAATCATTTGATATGATGGCACATGGGGAAGTTACCAGCCTAAGTGTAGTAGATGGGGATTAGTAAAATCACAAAAGAGAATGTGACTACACTGTGCTGAAGGGGGGCCTGTTAGAAGGTGGGTATTTCAATGGGAGAGTTGACTGACCTAGGGGATTAGTAAGGATGGGATAAACTCTAATAACACAAAGTAAAATTGCACATTGGAAGTAGTAGTAAACGGCACCAAACCTGGGAGAACACTGCTTGGAAACAGCAGAGGACAAAAAGATGTGGATATACTTACAACCACAGGCTAACCATAGGCCTATTAAATTTTGCAATGGACTGTAGTACAGAGATCCATGATCTTGTGTGAATGTGGCACAGATCTGAGCTTTATTAATCTGTCCCTGTATCATTTTAATGGGTGCTCTGCACTCCCACATCTGGCATTTGCAAAGGCAAAGTCAGCTGAGATTCCTCTGCTCCAGTTGTGTTGGCTTGTCTGTGAATTTCAACCACCAGTGTAATATGGTTATAAAAGAGGCAAATGCAATCAGGTGAGGTATTCCCTAGGAGAGTGGAAAGTACTAAATGCCTTTGCACAAGGCTTTGGTAAAATTGCATGCTGCCTTTCAGATGCAGTTGTGGTCACTCATGTCTGTGGAGTGAGAAAGATAAAACCCAGCTATTATATGAAGTGCACTAAAGCTGGAACAGGTGCAGAGGGAGAGAGGTGAGGTTTTCTTATGAGATTAAAAGAACCCTTTATCTCTAGCATTGCAAAATAAGGTCTTTAAGGAGAAGCTTTTGGTATCTATAAATATACCAAGCAGTAAATACGAAGGAAGGAAAAAAATAGCGAAGCTGAAGGGCAATATTCTACAAGAATGAACAGATACAAGCTGGTTATTACTACATTTATGCTGGTAATTAGAAGACAACTTGTTAGAGGGGTGAGGTTCTAGAACAACAGGAATAGTGGGAGCAAAACTGCCTGCACAGTTCTAGGGAAGGGCCATGTTAATTTATGAACAGGATTATATGATCCAGTTTTCTACAGTGAGAAGGACGAGACTTAATGGTTTAGGACATCTATTCCAGTTAGACTTCCTGTTCAGAATGGGGTTTTTTAGTTCAACCAGAAGTGATGGTCTATCTGAGAAAATTTTTTTTTTTCTGGTATCAGCTGTGTGGTATAATCAGATTAATTTTACTTTATTTATGAAGACAGGCTAAGAGAGCTGGTATTGTTCAGCCTAGAGAAGGCTCCAGAGAGACCTTATAGCGGCCTTCCAGTACCTGAAGGGGCTACAGGAAAGCTGGGGAGGGACTTTGTACAAGGGCTTTGTAGTGACGGGTTGAGGGGTGATGGTTTTAAAATGGAAGAGGGTAGATCTAGGCTAGACATGAGGAAGAAGTTCTTCACTGTGTAAGGGCAGTGAGACATGGGAACAGGTTGCCCAGGAAAGCTGTGGCTGCCCCCTCCCTGGAAGTGTTCAAGGCCAGGTTGGATGGGGCTTTCAGCAACCTGGTCTAGTGGGAGGTGTTCCTGCCCGTTACAGGGATATCTTTAAGGTCCCTTCCAACCCAAACCTTCTATGTTTCTATGATACTTTGTGCCATTAGATTTTATCCCATTTATTCATATGTCCCTTTGAACTGAAACTCCATGAATAAAAACTAAATTCTCCATATATGTATATAAAAAACCACAGGATTTCATTTGAGGGCTAAATTATTATGTCCAAAACAGAGTTAGACATGAACAAACTTACGGTGTTGTAGGATTCTTCCGTGATTTAGTGCACTCTTTTGGCTTGAGAAGGACTGATAACACAGCTTCAGAGGGTCACCCTACAATTTTGTTAAATTTGCCAAAAGTAACATGGTTTAATTCCTGACTAGCTAGAGATTATATTAATGTGCTAGACTGGGCTGTGGGAAAGGATGTCTCTGTAAAGCAGAAGGTGTTCTGGTTGTAGAATACTGGTCCTCCCTGCTGTTGCAGAGTATTTTCAGTGATGCAGTACTGAATACCAATGTGCCATGTTACTGTTTTACTTAAACCTGCCTTTCGACCTGGAATAGGGTTTTCCAAATCATTGGAAAGGCAGGCAACTTGGTGCCTGGAAAACTTTCTGTGACTGAGCAAAGCAACCTCTATAACTTGCAGGTAATGTTTGTAGCTAAAGACTACAAGATGTGTCTTTCTTAACTCAAAACAGTAGGGATATAGCTGGATATAGTGACTCGCTGTGTTATGTGTACTTACACTGTTATTTATACTTAGAGTAACTTCAATCTCAGGTCTGTTACATGCAAAATAGGAGCAAAGTGTCCTAGCAAGTGAGTACAACTAGAGGGACATCTTAAGCTTTCCTGCCCTGCAAAGGCAGATGTAAAGGCAACAGGGCTGAGTGACTTCGCTGCTCTTTGCCAAGTCTGGACCTATTACTTTGACCTCAGTTCAGGAAAGCACCACGTTTGCCTGTGAACAGGTGAGAAATTCCTTTTATAACTATGGATTTCAGTGTTTTGATTAAGCTAATGGACTAATAACTGTCTGGCTTTGTAAACATTTTATTGTAGGGTGATGCAGCTGGCTACTGGACTGCACACGCTGAATTGATATTATAAACCTTTTTGTGAGTGTTCCCAAATGCCTGAATTTTATTAAGGACACTTATTACCTAAATTTTACGTATCTTTTACATTAAACACAAAGTATTTGAAATGTCTAAATAGTTACTGAGTAAGAAAACAAAACATCTTTAAAAAACACAGCCTTTTCCACTCTTGTGTCATCGTGTCCACCTCTTGGTGTCTTCAAGGACTGCAGTAGAGTTGCATGTTTTGTCTTCAGCCCTTGCTTATTTGTGGCTGGGATCTCTTTATGTTTTAACAGAGTTTAGCTACTGTGGTACAGCTACTCTTCCAATCCTATTGTAGACTGACTGTTTCAAGTAGTTATGGATTGGGAACGCTTTGCTTCATATATGACATCCAAATAACAAAGCCTACATGAGATAAGGCACTGTTGCCCCAAGATAATAATGGATGTGTGACCTGAGTTACTTTTAAGAGGTTTCAGTGACTTGAGATTTTAGAGCCATAGTGGTACAAAGGCAGGAGTAAAATTTCTCATAGTTTATAGGTAGACGCTGAGGAAGGGTGTAAGGATGGCAGTAAGGCTGTGGAATATACAGTATGATGCATTAGTAAATTATTTACCCACTCTAAAGTTAAAAGTTTATTTGAATATTTACTTGTTATCCATTAAAAGAGTGACCTCTGGCAGAGGTCAGTATCAATAGATTGGGATAGTACCATTTCATCCACTTACAGAAGAAATGGGCTTTATTACCAGTCCTGTAAGGGGGACCAAGGAAGACGAGGCACAAAGGGGTGAAAAGTTTGGCTATCTAAAATATTGGGGGTTTTTTCCCTTCTCTTCTGTAGGATTTTTAGAGCACCTCAGACGAGATCCCAAGTGGATGATTAACTTCACAATGGCAGAACTCACAGTGGAGAAAGGCAGCTGTATGGACTGGCAAAAGCGATGCCTGGCGTTGGAGGCCCAGCTCTTCAAATTTCGCTTGCAGGCAAGCAAGATCCGAGAGCTGTTAGCTGAGAAGGTGAGGCAGTGGTGGCTTCTTCTACTTTGCACTGAGTTTGGGCATCAAAGCAAAAAAATCCCTAAACTCTGAGCTGTCCAATAGAACTGTCACTAGCAGTGGAAATCTCTTCCTCAACTGTGGTATGTTATTGCACTCGCTTATCACTTGAGATAGAGAAATGTGCCTGTCAGAATGTGTGTGTGAAGTGGCACTTGTGAAACTCATGAAACTAAGAATTTCCTTGTTTACTGGGAAATCACTAGGTATTCGGATTCTACTGGAAAACACTGTACTAGCAGGATTTTGGATATCTAAAGTGACTGAGGCAGCTGCAGAGCAAAGATGGATATTTTGGGTAAAGAGAGCAAGGTCAGGACTTGGCTAGCAATAGAAAAGCTTACAGGACAGCAAATTAATCTGTAATGTTAGAAGACTGGGCAGGGGTACATGTACTGCCATAGCGTTAGAGTAACATTGCACATCCAGCCAAGATATTCTGGGAATACTGAAGAGTAGGACTGAGATACTTTGAGATCTGGATGTAAGAAACTTGCGTGGCATCTGTGGTTTTTGAGGTATCTTTTACTAATCACTTTTAGGTGCACTAAGTAAACTCATTTGCAGTCTTAGGAGAGAAGACTGTCAAAGATTTGAGGGATTTGTTGGGGCTTTTTTTGCTTGTTTCCATCATGGTGTAGATTTTTTTGTTTTTTCTTTACCTTAAATTGAGTTATCTTTCAATTTAAATTGAAGCTTTTTTGCTAACCTCTAATTTGCGTAAACCCCAAGTTTGTAGGTTGTTGTGCAGTTCCTTTTTTGTTTCAAAACATGGCTTACTGCTCATATATACAATATATATTTCCAAGATACTATTGGAAAGTGAGAACAGTTTATTTCAGTCAGTTTGGTAATGTAGTTGAAATATTTACAACTGACTGCATTTTGCTTGAAATGTTTTTAAGCTGTACCTGATGACAGATATGTTCTAAGCTCACTTTTGCTCTGTTTTGTATTATGTAACTTGTATGTGTATATTCTTGCTTGTTGGTTTTGGATGTAAAAACATCCAAATGACATCTACTTCAGAGTGGAGCAATTTTAATCATTGCTATCACTGTAATTACATTTCCACTAATGCTTTACACTGCATGAAGCATTCATTCTGCTCCTCATATTTTAAGAAATGATGCAATTCCAAGCTCCCTCTTAATCTTTTCAAGGTGGCTTCTGAGGTGGACGTTAGTGGCTACTTACCTTGGAAAATAATGAAAGTGGGTGTAAAATCCATTTAGACAGAGGCACATTAGAAAAATAATGTATAAATACAGCATGGGGTCTCATAAAGACAAGCAGTACTCATGTGCAGTATGCCGTGTTTGCTGCATTAGGGAATCTGTGGCCTCCTGCTTTTATTAATTGCTGCTTTGAGAAACTTCCTGATTACCCCCACACAAAGAAACTCAACTGTCAGACTTGCCTTTTGGAGAACAGGCTTGTCAGAGATCTTTTGACTCTCTCCCTGGGGAGGTTTGTGGGCCACGCCGAGGGCTCCTCAAGGAGAGGGGCCTGACTGCCATTAATCCAGCCTTGCAGTCGGAGCAATGTTCCCTTTGTTAAGACTAAGGAGCAGCTTGGTTCAGTGATCAGGTTACTCTGTAACTACTTGTGCAGTACCGTTGTAGGCTTACTTTAAGGGTCAAAGAGCCGGCAGGCTTGCAGTTCCCTACTCTGAATGTCGTGTGGGAAGGGGTGAGCCTCAGGGACTGTGGGGCAGCTCCCACAGGCTCTCCTGACACAGGTGAGCTTGAGGCAGCAGAGCACTTGCTCAGCACACAACACTTACACTGAGCACTGCTGTTGGGAAGTGTCCTATGCCTCAGGCTCCTGACTACAACAACTTGCTCAAAGACCCTCCTTCCCTCCGCCATAGTTGCCACAGGGCTCCCCAGCAGTCATAGTCTGTGCTGAGTCCTTCTGCCCCTCAGATGGGCAGTGATACAGAACCAAAGGAGGCACAGGCATAGTGATGCCAATTCTAGGGATTTTTATCATATATTTTCTAGCAACTGTGTGGGGTTTTCTTTTCTTACAATTCTATCAGTGAAAATTAAGAGATTCAGATTTATTTGAAAGAATACTGCATTTTCAGAAAGGTTCAGAAAGGGGGTAGGGAGAAGGTCTTGAAAAATGGGAAGCGTGCATGGTTCAAAGCTGTTGCCAATCTGTGGTGAGCATTGCCCTTAGGTTTCTCTGACATGGTTTGCAGCAACAGGAAAATTAATTAAAAGAACCCAAAAAGAGTTTTTTCCAGTGAAAGTGAAGAATGTTAACAGCATTGTGATACTTGTCACCAGCTGTGGGGTCTGGAACCTGCTGATTGAAAGGCTTGGAAACCTAATCTGCTGCATTTTAAATTGATCTTTTTAACCTATTTTATTATTTAAGGCAGATTTTACTATTTTAACTCACAAAAAAACCCAACCACTCATACCTGGCATTGGTAGTACAATGTGCAGTAACAGTTTAAATACTTCAGATTTTTAAAATCCGCTTAGATTGAATAATCTAGATCACAGTTCAGAACATGAGGAATTTAAAACCCAGTGGTTTAACTGCCAATGCCCTAGTTCACATGGTGTGAACTTTCCCGTTGGTAGCCCAGTCTCAGCTGTTGAGCAGTGCTGCCCAAGCTGTGCAGAGCCCGGCTGTGAGTTGATGTGACAGAGGTACCCCAACCCCTGTCCTCCAAGACAAAGCTCTGCCATCTCACTGGACCCTGCAGGGCATGAGACCCCCAGGTCCTGCCTTGCTGTGAACATCAGCACTGATCCAGTCTCTTTGGAAACGGGCAGTTGTTTTCACTCCTTCTCCTACACACACACAGAAAGGGGTACTCCTCTGTTGGTGAGCAACATAGCAGGTCGTTGCCTTGGCAGCAGGATGACCTGGTTAAGAGCAAGCTCTGGAAGAGAACAACAGGAGAAAACTGAGGCTGAGAGATACCGGAACTTTTTTCAATTTTATTTGGTGTGTTCTGAGCCATCAAAGAGGGAAAGCCTTTGTGGATGGTTGATAAGAGGATCTTTTGCAGCTTTTAGAAGGGCCATCTGGGTAGCTTTTAATCTGCTTCTGTCTTACTTCAATAAACACTGAACTTCTGTCTTATGCAAGTGTAGCTATACAACTAGGTCTGTTTCTATCCATACAAGCTGTCCAGGCTAATCTTTGGGAGAAGAGTTACTTGAATTTGACTTGGTCACTTGTTTTTTTATGTGTCCTAGGACAAGTTTCTTATTAGCAGTTGTCATGTTATAAAGCATTTTGAATGAAAGGGCCCATGTAAATACCAAGCTTTATTACTATTTCACTGAGGGATTGAAAGAGCCTTACAAGCATGGATGTATTAAATCCGAATGTGCTCCAGTGGGATGGCTGGCACCAGGGATGAGTGAAGTAATCATTTTGTGTACATGAGAAACACAACAGTTATTTAACAGTTCATAGTAGGACAACCCAACAATGTAGTACAGGAAGTTAAGAAAAGTACAAGTTTATTTAAGGCTACAGGGAATTAGGGTGACAAAGTGATTGATTTGACTGGAACCTAGCTAGGTCACTTGGCTTGCACAAGAAGTTTCATAATTCTTTAGTGATCATGAATGGTCCCAACATACATTCTTTTTCCTGATCAGGAATCAGGACTGCTAGCAATGCAAAGAAAACTCTCATAAGGCTAAAGCAAAAAGGACTTTTTCAGTCAGAACAATGCTGTCTTCTTAAAATAATGTGAGTCTTACATGAAGATTGCCTACCTTGTGGAGGATTGAATTACTAGTCTGAGAGGATAGCCTTTGGGAGAAGGCCCAGAGACTCATCTAAATTCTGTGCTGTGAATGTAAACCCTGTCAATTCATCAGAAAACTAGCCAAGGACATTAATGCTCAAGCTACTGTCATAACCAGTCTTTGTTTCACAAGGGGTATTATGTCTCCAGTTAGCATCTGTCTTTCACCAATGTATTTTGCTGCTACCTGTCTGTGGTGATGGCTGTCCAGAGACTCATAGATAAATGCACGGGCAGATCACCATTCCTAATGGACACAGACGCATGTCGTAACCCAGACCACTGCTGTCAGTGTTAGATTTCCTTGAGCTTAATCTCTACTGATGCTCTCAGAGGCTGAATTTTTGGCCAGCTGGCTGTGCAATATTCTGTGGCATCTCTCTGTTCCTCTGCCAATTAAATGTCCTTGATTTGGTTATTAAGTTCCATAACCTGAGCTTGATTGGTTACTGAAAAAGCAAACCTGAGAGGTATCATGCTAAATGTGGCACTTCCCGATCTTCATAGTTCAAATTAGTTACCTCACGGCTTTTTTAGTTATATACTTTTCTGATACATTTGTCAATAGTTGTCAGTCTGCTCTCATGATAAGTGTGTGTGTGTGAAGAGTTGTCTTGTTGCCATCTGAAGGAAAGGGAAATGGAAACACAAGAATACTGATGTCTCCATTCTGGGTGATCAACTCAAGAGACATAAGTCTCATTTTCAGAAACATTGGTTTGGTCCTTGTAGTGACCAACCTGAATACTTGGCACCAGTACTTTAGCAAGAATCATGAAATGCATTGGAGAGAGAAAAGGAGCTCCTCAGTTCCTCTTATAGTTTGCTTTCTGCTTGAACCATGTGTTTTTTTAAGCTTCTGAAGCTGCTTGTGTGTCATTGCTTCAGTGGTAAAACACAAGTAAATGCTGCAAACTCTGTGAAGCATTCCTCAAATTTTGCAGCTTAGTGGGTGAAACTGTATGACTGACTTTGTATTACTGGGCTTAAATCTGAGACCCATTAAAGCAGAGCAGGTGATGGAAGATGACCTTGCAAGCACTGAATGAGATCCTAAGTTGTTACTAAAAAAAAAAAAAGGCTTCCCACTTCTAGTGGGAAGTTGTTAGAGTAAATTTCTATTCAGTGGCCTTTGACTTCAATTCCATCAATAATCGGATAAAGAATCACAGAATTGTCAGTTTGCAAAGCTCTTTAAAGAAGCATAAGAAAATTAAGATCATTGTTAATCTTATCAGTTAAGAGCCTGTGATGCTTTTGAAGCCAAAGCAAAGTATTAATTGATTATAATGTGGCATCAGAGGGAACCTGCTGTGAGCTTTCCAAGATGCATTCATTTTTATTTACCATTTGTGAATGAATCCTAGCTGAAATAAAAACAGGAAAGAATCGTGTGCTGTAGACAGGCTTCTTGCAGGGACAACTCATGGTGTATAAATTGTAGAGACGGGGTCAAGATTTCTGGACAATTCCCTTGATCCATTTAATGAACGGTGAAGCTCACTAATGAGAAGGCAGTTCAGGTAAATTCAAAGTACTGCAGAAGACTGGAAAAGATCAAAGGCTCCCCCTACCATGCCCTCTCACCCCCCCAATCAGAGCCATCCCGTTAACCCAAAAGATGCCAAAGATTTGTAGGTGTACACAAGAAATGGAAGATTCCTGGGTATAACAGGTGAATTTCCAGGTGATGTTAATGTCATTTCTTTCTTTCCCCCTCTTCCCTCCTTCTGCTCTGGCTCTGAAGATGCAGGAATTGGAACAGAGAGTGATAGAAGCAGAACAGAGAGCTGAGGATGCAGAGAAACAGGTAAGATATTATCTTATGGTTGCTCTGGCACAAGCCAAGCAAGAACTTACTTTAAGTTTCCTCCAGACTAGCACAGTGGCAGCACTCTGCAGTGTTGTGCTCTGCTAGGGAAACATTGATTTACAGTGGTGAATGGTTTCTGTGGTCTACTTCCCTGTCTTAGAGCCTGAGCTATGACCAGGCACCTAAATAGGTTCAATCCTAAGTGAAAACCAGGACCTTATATCTGTGCCTTAGCTTTACAGCCTTTACCTCCTCATCCATGATGGGCATGCTTGCTTATGGAAAAAGCAAGGGATGTTGTACCTCAGGATTAAAGTACAGAGATAGAGCTGCCTGGCAGGTCCTCAGAAAACAAATACTTAGTAGTACTGGTAGGGACTTGTCTACAAGTAGAGAAGGTTATGTGAAAGAAGGGTGTGTCTGCAAAACCTATCAGTTGTTTTGGACTTTCATTTTATTAATTACTGCTCTGGCTTGAGTGCCCATGGAGAAAAGCAGTAAGAGCTGGATTCATTGCATATTACTGTAACCATCTAAAATTAGGCTTATTGTCTAAGCTTAGTCCTTCTATGCTTGAAGTCCTTGAAGAATGGAGAACGGGAGGGAGAGAAATACTTCAACTTGTGAACAGACTATAAAGAATAATGGACCTTTGGGAAGCAGGCTTTTGTACAGTCTGAAGTGTAAGAAGTATTATAAAAGCTAAAGAATCAGGAAGGGCCAGAATGTCTGAGCTCCTGCATCACTGCAGACCACTGCTGAAGAGAAGTGAATCAGCTCCCTCCAGCTGGCCAGGAGCTGCAGGACTGAATGTTGAGTTAGAGTTTAAAGTGCAGAACTAAGAGCTGTGCAAGATGGCCAAGAATGGCTGTCACAGAGAACTTCAGTAGTGAATAGGCAGTGTTATAAGCACTGGGAAACATTGCCTAGCAACTAAGAACTTGAAGCACCTGGTAAGGTATTCTGTCTGCAGAACATGCTATTCCATGCCAGTTTGATATTGATATCAAGATTTTTTTCTGACCAGCTTAAATGCAGGAAAGGTGCTATGTCTAGTCACCATACTGTTGGCCTCTATACTAGATCAGCAGTTGCCAGCCAAGAAAAAAAGATGTTCTTGAGAGTGGTATCGATAAGTCCACACCTAACCAAGACAGGCAAAGGTAACATTGATGCTGTGACAGCACCAGCAGGAAATATGGTTATTGCCACAGATCAATGAAGGAGGTTTCAGACTAGCAAATACCTCAATGACAGGAATAGGGTCCTAATATGGTAAGCTGCAATGACAGCAGGGGAGCAGTTGGATAGCAAGTCAAATCCAGATCAAAGAACAGGCAAGAAAGGGAGAACTTGGCTGGGAAGGTGTAGGAGAAATGAGGGTTGCCTTCACTCACCTGCCACCAGCAGTTCTGCAGCCATGTGTTGGCAGGTCCTAAAGACTAGCAACCCTTAAAGTTGTACAGGCTGCCTTTCCAGCAGCCTTATCCACATCCAAAGATGAGTGTTCCTAGAGAAATACTTCATTGCTGCCTGACAGCCTGAAGAAGGAACAGTGTAAGGAGTATGACCATTCCCTTCCACTAACAATTATATTCACCATGAATGAGAAGCAGCTGACAAATCAGAGGACTCCACATCAAGTGCAAAATCCCTTGTTATCTTTCTCTCCAGAAATCTAGGGGGTTGGATTATTAATTCAATGGGCTCCCTGTAGCTGCCAGCCTCAATTAAGGAAATCACATGTTTGCAGTTGCCTCTCTGAGCCTGTAGTACGGAGTCAGCATTTAGGCATCAGACAGAAAGGAGGGGCCATTTCTTTTTACTATAATCACCATAAACTCTAATGAAAACACATCCGACTCAGCAGGCTTAGTTTTCTGGCTCAGATGTTGGGCGCCTACCTTTCTGATTCAGTATGAGGAAGAGGCAATTTGCTTCTCTGCCTAATTCTGGCAGACAGGAGGACAAAACACAGCTTCTGCAAGTGTGAAGTGTAGGCTGCTCAACAGAGCATGAGTAACTCTTACACAGACTCTGTGAAGGGCACAGGCCTGCATTCTGCCTTCCTGATTCCAAACTCATACAAAATTAATGGGAACCAGAGTTGGTTTCTTGACACATTTAGTCTCTCTGGAATGTGTTAGAACCAGGTATTTTCCCATCATCAAATGTTGCAATTAGCAGGTTTGAGTTACACTGGAGAAACTCCATTCACCTTTAGAAATAAAGTCTTATAATCCATTGCAATAGGATGAGGTAATAATAAAACACTGGCATATTGAGAGACACAGGTTTTGAAGAAGGCAAAGAGGTTTTAAAAATTTGCTAAAAACCTAAAAGGCTTCAGTGGCAGCTCTATTTTAATGCATTGAAACTTTGTCTGTTAAGAAGGAACACTGGTGATTCTCCTGCTAAGATGAACAAGTATTGGCACTGTCACTGGAACTCTCTAGTGTTGCCCTAGAAAAATCTTGATCTGAAGCAAATGGCCAAGCTTTTGTGGCATGTACCTTGGCAGTGAATGGGGTAAAAAGCTGAGTGTGGGATTGCAAAGGAAGAGAATTGTGATGTGCCTTGCCCATAGGGCTATGTAGACTATAGGGGCCTGTATGTTCTATTTGACTTATAATATTGTACAAATATTTCACAATCCACAATGTGTTTATCTGTTCATGGTCCAGTTTGCATCTGTTACTATTTCAGCATTACAAATGAATGGACAGTGTTCTTTTCAGTTACCTAGCTATAAACTAAGTGTGACTTTTTTTTTCTTAATTTCCCAACTTCAAAAACCTGAAACCCACAAATACTCTGAGTTAGGGTCTTACCAGTAAACAAGCAGCTCCTTCCTTTGCATTGGTGTGGTTTTTTTATCTCCCTCTGATGGTCATTAAAGGTCAGAGTTATGGAAGAGAAGATAAAACTAGCCCACGTGAAGACCGGTGAATCAGACAGCACCCTGCACAGGAAATACCAAGAGCTGATGGGCACAGTGCAAGGAAAGGAGGATCAAATCAACAAATTGGAGACACAGCTATCAAAACAGGTAAAAATATTTTCTACAGAGAGTCCTGTAGCTTTCATGAGTTGGAGGAACACTATAATGTATGTTTCAGAAGTTCAGATTATATCTCTACTGCTTATTAGCCTCTCAGTTGCCTTCAGATGAGCTGTAAAAATGATGCCCTGCTCAGTGCAAGATCCCCTCCTTCCCTTCTTTTCTCAGACAAAAACATCCATTTAGCCTCAGTAGCCCTTGTCTCTTTACTATAGGAGACTGGTGAATGTCCTTAAAGGAATTCCTTATGTTAGTGTTGTGTCAGTGTTTAGACCTAAATTGTAATGCTAGAATCTGGTCACAGTATTTCTCTGGCTTCCTAGCATGTAGACTGCTCTGCAAAATCATTATGCAGGCCATCTCTGACTCAGCATATGCTGCTTCTTGGGAAGGGGCTTCTCCTAGTTAGCCAGCAATGCTTTAGCATAGTTCATCTCTTGCCAAATGTCCCCATTACAAAAAAAAAAAAAAACAGCCCTTTCCCAGTATGGATAGTTTTCCCTCTCTCCCATTCTCAGCTGGTGCAAGGAAGGAGCTATATCTACAGCAGGGCTTGTATTTTGGCTCTGGTAAAGGCCTTTCCCTGTGGTCTTTATTACCTGAGGAACAATATATTCCTCTATGTTGCTAAGTAAATTCCCTTTAAATGCAAACACCTTATTAGAATTTTTCATTTAAAAATACTTTGCCATTTGACATAAATTTTACATTTAATTAATTGTCACCTATTTAAAGAGCAAAATAAGTTGATAAGCTATCTGAACTTACTCAGACCTGGTGTAGTGTGGGAGCCTTTGTAATACCCTGGGTTTCGGGTCACTTCCCCAGAGCAGCTTGCTCAGGCAAAATATAGATGAAGTTTCTGTGTTTTGGAGCAGAAATAAATTGTTCAGCAAGAATTCCAGCTATGATCAGGTCTAGAAGCAGCTCTTGCAATTAAAAGTAAAAAAAATCTGATTTATCAAAAAATACAAGGTGTGGTTTACTTAAAATCAACAAATGTAAGTGGGGAAATGTTCTGTTAATAGAAATCTTTTTAATCTAGCAACAAGAGGCAAAATGAGATTCTAGAAGTAAAAGCTGAAGCTTGACAATTTCAGACAAGAAGCACTCTTTATCAGGGTCACTTATTTAGTTTCAGGATGGGATGGAGTGGTGGCAGCACTGGAAGGTCACTAAGTGTCCCTGTAAAGCATCCTCTTTGTTTTCAGTGGAACGAGGAGAGCTGTGGAGTTCAGAGCATTAATAAGAGAACACTGAGGTCATGTCTAGACCACACAATGATAGCATGGGACACAAAGAATCTCTAACTGCTTCTGAATCTTAAAGCACAATAAGTGCATCTATGAGTGCTATGCCTGAGTGAATTGGTTCTGCTTAGAGGCACAACTTACTAAGCTCTGTGACAATGCTGTCCTCATGTCACTATTCTACATTAGGACCCTACATAAAACCTTGGCATTCCACTTCACTATGTAGCATAACAATATTCTGAATCTTTTACCTCTTGGTCCCTGACCTGGGACAAGTTCAGGTCATTAGAGATTCAAAAGCATTACTCAGATGATAGATATTCAGAAGGCTATGGTAGATCCACTGCATGTTTCAGATCATTTCAGACCAGTAGGCACATCTGATATTCTGACTCCAGCACAGGCTGGTACCTGATTAGTAGACACAAACACAGCCATGTTCAGGGGGAAAAACTAAATAAATCCTCCTCTTGAAGCATCAGATTTGATTACTTTGATTTCATTATGCTCAACTACAAATGTTACTACTACCCATGTTGCCAAGGTCTATTTAAAGTCAGCAAACATATTTGGGTAAGAGCTTTTAAGTGTGCCCTTGTGGTGGTGAATAACATGTAGTGATTAAAAGGGATGTGAAAATGTGGGGAATTTCCTGGAGTCTTCTATGTATTTGTATGGTATTCATTAAGTTAATACACTCTTTCGCGTGAAAAAATTTAAAAAGGGAGGTGGGGGGGAAGCATTTACATTTTCGTTACCGTGATTACTGGCATTTGTTCACATCAGAAAAAAAATCTAGCAGGGATACCACTGACTGCTACCAGAAGGTATTAGCTTTGTCCATTTCATTAGACAACCGGGGCTGAATGTGCCATACAGAGTATATTCCCTCTCCTTCACTCCTGGAACTGATTTCTCCTTGTAGTTGTTTAAATCATTGTGCTTAGGAGACCTTTCAGTGACATCACTTGTTATGAAGCCACACCAGAGGTGAACAGGAGGCTTCAGGTGATTGTAGTATCAATCCAGCATCTTTCCAAGGAAATTCCCAGAAAAGGAAAAAAACGCAGCTGAAAAAACACAGCTGCAAAAATGATGTAGCAGTATTTCCCAAGCAGATACTTGGGGAAAAATGTTCATTTTGCAAATCAACAGTATTTCCATAACACCTGTGCGAGGACTAGAACCTGTTTTAATGGATATGTAAACATAAAACCACTTACACCATTTCAAAAACTGCTAGCAGGTCTTATGTTTCAAGGTCAAGTTTTGGAGCTTTCTTTTATCCTGAATCTGCTCTCTCTTCTTTTTAAGAAAAAAAACAAACTTTAGTTTCTCAATGAGAATATTGTGTGTGAATTACATTGTTTGTATTAGTTTCCATCTCGTGCACCTCTAAAGTCTTTACACCTGTGCTTGCAGCAATTGAATCCCTTTTGCTTTGAAGAATTACACTGTTTTATACATCACTTACAGGCACTGCTTAATTCTTACTGATTTCAGACAACTATGTATATTTATAGGCTGGGGGAACACTACAGGTGCTCAACAGCGAATGAACTTTGCAAAACCATCTAAAACAGGAAAAGCTGCAGACTGTTCAAAATGAACTGTAGTAGGTGGGCAATTGTTACCTGAGCTCAATTTTGCTAATCCACAACAAACTCTTGAAACAACTCCCTGAATTAGACTCCAAGGACCATGTAAGATAATTTAGAGTTTAATTTTTCAGAGGATAGCTAAATAATAATATCCACATGGCAGTCTTAAATCTTATGTTTGGAATGGGAACTTAAATGTTTAAGTCACTCTTGATGGAATAACTTACTGAGAACAGTTAGTTGCACTCTTCTAATGCATCTAATCTTTTTTTGGCACAGAAACAGTTGAGGACTGAGGAAGCCAAAATTGTTCAAGAGAAAGCTGCCAAGATCAAAGAGTGGGTAACATTTAAGTTGAGAGAGGTGAGTTTTTAGCTTTCTGTCAGGTTTCAAGGCCTGTGTAGGCCTAGGTACAGTGGTTGCATTGCCAAGGGGCTCCTATGGAGGACAATAGCCTCAGGACAGTCAATCTGCCACAAAAGCTTTCTGCTTGCTTGGCCCTACACACACTCAGTTGCAGACCTAAGGCTGCCTGTCTTACTGAGGGCTATTTGCTGCTTTGGGTAAATTATAGATGACTTTGAAATCACTAATACCTCAAAGCAGTCTCTGAAGAAGATTGACTCATCACAAGTGGCTTTCACCTGTCTTTTCTCTGCCTCTCCCTTTTGCCTTTGGGTGCCATTTCTGTCTCTTTTTCTGACAAAGCAGAAACACGTGTCCTTTGCTCTTCCTTGATTTTGTCATCTCTGACTAATGCTGTTTTCCTAGTGTCCAGCATTTTCTCATGTCTGATCTCTCCCTCCTGTCTATCTTGTGGACTGACAGGCCCTCTATCTGGGCCTGATTCAGTACCCTATAGAAAAACTGGGAGATAACATGGGTCAGCATGCTGTTTTAAAGATACAGTAATAATTTACAGCTGGAAGTGAGGCTATTTTGTCTTTTCCTTTTATTCCAAGTTAAAGCTAGAGATTTCTTGGCTTATGCCAGAAAGGGAATTTATTTGACTAGGAAGAAGCAGTCTTTTTTGGGCACCAATTGTGTTATGATGTGACTTTGTAATGTCAATAGGTTGTCCAGGTAATGCACCCAGCTGCTGTGCTTCTTTCATTTTCTTACGTGAGGTACCTTAAGATGCATCTACATTATTGACTGGTGCAGCACAAAAGAGGAAGCACAGTGGTTGACCTGCTGTGAATCCAGGACCATACATTCACACTGGATCTTTACTGGCAATGATGTTTGTGCCAGATGCTTATTCTAATTCTAGGTGCATTCCATGTGCAAGTGGACCACTGCTGGCTGAGGGACTTTGCATCTGTGTTGCAAAAAGGTTGCTCTAGACAGCACCACAAGTGTAATTTAAACTTTGATTCCATCAGGAGGGCAGCCTCTTTGGGTGCACTTCTGCTGCATTTAAGAGTGTGTGCTGAGACACTTCAAGCAAGACATGAGACAAATTTGCAAAGAATCACTTGTGCACTAATTGCAGATATAAATTCAGCCTTAATTTGAGATTTTGAGAGAGGAAAGTTCTCCTTCTAGGTAACAGGGTTTTTATTCTCTTTTAGGACAGTTATTTCTGGAACCGGAGTAAATAATAAACAATAGTAGGGAAGGAAATTAAAATACCTATTTGAGAAGTGAGATTAATATAGACAGATGCCATTTGAGAGAGTACAGCAAAGTGTTTAAGTGGGTTGTCCAGTGGAACTCCTGGGGAGGATTTCAAGGGGACCGGTAGATTTGCTCAGCCTGTTTTCCCCTTCCTGTTCAGATACTTCAATGTAATGAAGATGAAGATGTGTTCTGTATAGTAGAACACACATTCACACAGTTTTGCATTATTTTTCAGCTTTTATTATTTTTGTTTCGTAGCTTGAGCTAGAAAATTACCACCTGAAAAACTGTAATCAGAGGCTGACGGAGCAAATTGAAGCTCTTCAGGATACATTGCAAGGTAAATGTGTTCACCTGGCATTGTAGCTTAGTAACCATGACAAGGGTAGAAGTCAGCATTCTGGGGTTGTATTTTTAAGTTTGTTAGAAATTAATGCTTTTGACAGTGAGCAAGCAGTAGAATTGCTCTGTTATTCACTGGGTCCCTTTTTAAAATGGAAATAACATTGCTGGCCTGCCTTATAAACTCTTAGTTGTTTTCCCAACAGCCATTGAACACAGACCACTTTTACCAGTAAAATAAGCCACTGAGCTCCTCTTTGAAGTGCATATCAAAACTCTCCATTCCCTTCAGTGTTGCAGCATAAAAGTCTCTGAGGTATTTCACTTTACCTCCACATTCAAATTATCCTTATCCCCACAGAACCTCTGCTGGCACGTGAGCTGCATAACTGAGGACTGAATGGGCAAAGGCAGCAGCTGTCTGGTCTGCCTCTAGAATCTGGGTTCCTCTGTGCTGTCAGGTTGGGCTGGAGAAAGGTGCTTACAGTGCTTGTGCTTTTGTGGTTCATATTTGATGGATTAATGGAGAATTTCAGTCTCCAGGACTTGGAATAAGCACCTTTGATCGCAATACATTTTGAAGAGGAATGTATCTCTTTATTGCTTTCTTTTTGTTCTGTTTTTTGTTTGTTTTGTTGTTTTTTTTAATGCGCTCAGTTTTGTCACAGTAAGACAAGCTAGTTGCCAGAACTTCATGGGGCATGCAGGCAGGGGGCATTTCTTTCCTGCAGAAGACTTTCTGACATTCCTGTCAGTCCACAGCAAGGGAATAGGGCAAAATTCCTTCTAAATCCCACAGTGTTTCTAGCTAAATGCTCTATGACTAGGTTTTGCTCATCCCCTCTGGCTCTGGCTGTTTACAAAAAGAGAATGGCTGGTAAGCTGCGTTAATAATCTGGTATTAAGTGTTCCCTGGATCCCAACTCTTTGGGCAGTAAACAGCTCTGCCCTCTCCTCTTACCCCTACTGGTCTCACTGAGCCAGACAAGTCAGAGGCCTCTCCAGAGAGACAAATCTGTTCTTGCTTGCTGTGCTAATAGTAACAGCTTTCTCTCTATCTCCTGTCACCTCTAGGAAGCTGCACAACTACCAATAATATTTAAAATCAATGGTCTCTTTTTGGTCTACACTAATGATTTGCCTTGGGGGCAGGGGAAAATGTGTGCCAGTGTTTGTGTATGCCAATGTTATGTTAGTAATAGCTTCTTTAGCATTCAGTTCCTTGTGAGTCAAACACCAAGGTCACATTCTCATGGTTGTCTTTTTCTTAGCTGTGTTTCCAAGAGGAGGTTTCATCCTCTCCACAACCAACAGTGTTTGTTCTGCTGTTTGCCCTTCCCTCTCTCTGTTACTTTGTGTCTTTTTTTTCTTTTTTTTTTTTTTCTTCCTTGTAAAATCCCATTAGTGGTTAAGCAATGCCTTTAGAGTGTGATTTTTATGCAGCATTTTTGTCCTTAGCTGTGCAGAGTCTCACTTGCCCATATTTATATGATTTCCAAAGCATCTTATGACTTGGTTCTCTTCAGTCAGGCAATATTTAATACCAAGAACAATCAAAATCATAGAGTGAAATAACATGCTCTGCCACTATAAAGTTCTCTCCACACTTTGTCATAGCCTAAAGCTGCAATCTGGCAGAACTTGTAGAACTGAATAGCCTTTAATCTGTTAATTATGGAAAGGAAGAAAGTAGAAGAATTATGAAGTATAGCTATTAAATAGACAACAATGGAGGCAATCTAGGATCTGTCTTTTATGTCATCTTCTAATATAGCAATTGAAGGGACAGAGAAAAGAAGAAAAAAAGAAAAGGAAGTTTTTACAGCAAAAACATGTAAGTAACTTACAAAACTTGTTGACAAAAAAGCACTGGTTAGGTCTTACAGCACAAAAGGATAGCAAAAAGCTCGAGGGAAATTCTTGAAAAGAAAGTAACCACAGTGATAGGTGTGATGGTTAAGAAGATCTCCATAGATAGGCTGAAAACCTCATCTAGGAATGAGAGGAAGGCTTATTTGATGGCTTAAGTAATTGTAGGTCCATTGAAGTCAAAAGCCACGCTAAGTGGTGTTCTGGCCACATAGGTGGGTTTTGACAAGGTACTGTGTGAGTTGGTTCCTGTCCTTCTCCTGGCTGTTTTGAGAGAAGAAACTTAATCATGAATGGTTAAGAGTAAAAACTGCTATATTGAGTTAGACTGAAAGCTTGCCTAGGCTGGTATCCTGTTTCCTGATTGGCTGTGGAAGTTTTGGGAAGGAGTGTAGAAAATATTGCAAGTAGAGCTGTCCTTCTCTCCATATACTCTTCCAGCTTCTCTTGTCCATGTTTTAGGAAGTTCCCAGGCCAGAACTTTCTGGTTTTTGTAACACTGATAAATTACTTTTTGTGGCCTATATTTTGGACATCACAGCTTTCTGTTTCCTTTTCTGTTTGAAAAAAACCCTTCCTTCTGTAAATTTCAAATGCACTGCCTGATAGTTTAATTAGGCACTCCTTAATTCCACTTTTGTAAGAACGAGCAATTTATCGTCTCCTATTCACCTTCTCTGTGCTATTCCCAATTATAAATACATAGCACTGCTGTTACAGCTGTGCCCAGCTCTCTACTTTCCATTCTGTATAGTCCTAACCAGGCCAGGGTGCTATGGAAATACAACTGACATGAACAACTTACACTAGCAAATAATATTTTTGACAGTAAAGCATTTGAATGCACTAACCATATATTCTTCTCCATTGTAGATATGACCAGCATTCTTCCCTTTGAATCTCTTTGGAGTGGTAATTCTCTGAAGCCTAGAGCATCACAGGCCTCTTTTACTGAGAAGATAGAACAGAAATCTGTTCTCCTTGCACCTGGTTTCAGACAGTTGTGTGAGACAGGACCTACCAAACGTGTCCTCACTACAGCAAACATAGTCCTTGCCAATGACACCTTTACTGAGGATGGAGAGGATAAATCTCTGCTTTCCCAGTACACGAAGTTCACATCTGACCCATCAAGGTGGAATCTCTCCACAGAGAAAGATGTATTCCCAGCTGTAAGTTCAGAACACAGGTTAGGGTGCTCTGATCCCACATCACTGGACCCTCCAGCTGAGGCCACAAGAATCCTTGAGGCTTTGACTTTCCAGTCATCTTTGGAAGGAAACAATAATGCTGTCAGCACCTTCCAACAAGTGGCTTTGGACAGCACTCGCTTCTCCGATGATCTGAGTGCCAGGTTCTGCTCCCACCGGCTGGACTCCTCTTCCTCAGGAGAAATAATGAGCATGCTTGAGGGTCATCTTCAAACTGCTGAGCCACCTCTGGTTGTGTCAGCATCAGCTCTTACAGCACATTCTTTCTGTCCAGGGAGGGAGTGCAGCTTGGGCAGTAGTATGACCTTTCCAAAAATAAGAACTCCCAATACACCAAGAGACAGTATCCAACTAGCCAAGAGACATTACAGCCAGCCACAGCCAGGGGCTGATTCTTTCCGTCGTGTAATGAGCTTAGAGGCTAGCACCTTCCAGCCCATCACAGACTCTCCAGTCTGCCATGGGCAAGTGAAGGAGACAGACATCAACAGTGATGGGGTACTGGAGAAGATGGAGACAGAACGTGGCCCAGTGAGGGAAGAAGCTGGAGTGTGTGAGGAAATCAACCACTTACCTGCAGGGGAAAGAGAAGCTGTGAGTTCTGAGGCTGGCGTACTTGACCCAGGAGGGAAACCTCCCACACCACCACTGCACAGATTCCCATCGTGGGTAAGAAATGCAAGGACAGCAGCCTGAGCAGTGCTGCTTGTCTTTGAGTAGTGCCCAGTAGTTAGGCTACAATAGCTCTTGGTCTCAAGCAATTGTTTCCTGTGGACATCAGTCACATTTCTGAACCTCCTAGTCTGGCAGTTCCAGATCATGGGGCATGCTGATTCCACTCACAGTTTTTTGTTCTTTTCTCTTTATAAGGAAAAAAAAAAGCCACAGAAGAAAATAGTACTCAAGAAACATTGGAATAAAAATGAAAGACAAGAGGGGCTGCATTGTGGTTTATCCTAATAGGTCATCAAAAGCTTAGGTTCTGTTGTCATGTGCTTAAGATAGAAAAGTCATAAATGCAAGTGAATGGACCAGACCAGTTATAGTTTCAGGGACAGAAAAAGCTGTGAATACTAGAATAGATACTTGGATTAGATCTCAGCATTCATATCTCATTGTGTACTTCTGCTATTAGGAAGATTCTGTGAAAACCATTGATAAAGTGAATATACACGTCCTGTTGCTTACTTCACATGAGAGAGATGTCTATTATTATGACTTTTAGTTTCTCGTTAGTTCAGATGATTGGATTGTTTGCTAACGTGTCAACCAAACTGATAAAACTTCGTGGAAATCAGTGTGCTATCAAAAGAGATAATTCCATTATTGTCAATTTGCTTTTTTAAAGGCATAGGCAAACGAGTGGTTTATAGAAGGTGCAAAATCAAGCACTCGTTAATCCTCATAATTATTTTTTTTTCCTATGAAAACTTGTTATTATTTGTGGTCTTTGACTGTGTCCTTTATGATACCAGTGTAAACCTCAGTATAATCACAGCTCTTTTTACAAATAAATCTCTTTTAATTCAGTTCATAATACGGAACTGTGTTGGGGACGAAGCTGGGTAGTGTAGTAAAAGAAACTGCAGTTTCCAAAATGTCTCTTATTTGCTGCAGAAGTCAGACATGTGTCATGAACAGTGTGCTCACTTGGAAGAAGTTCCCATCTAAGGTTCTAAGCCAAATTTTTCACAGGTGATGATCAGCTACACACACACCTTCTGAATGTCTAAATTGAGTTTGGCAAGAAAGTATTACCAGAGAAGTGCTGAGCAACTGTATACAGTTGTGTTCATTACACACAATGCTGTGTGTGATGCTAAAGTCTCAAAAAGTCAGGCCTTGTACATCTTGAAATGGGTATTGCAGAGATACTGAATACTTCAAAGAACCTATGGCTGAGATTCTGTTCTGGAAAATAGCAGTAGCACCCATCATTGTGTCTCCCAGGTTTTTTGCTATTTTTTTTATTAATATTTAGGAACATTGTAGTATTATAGTCAGGAACACCAGAGGAAAAATCCATTATTTAGTCTTCAGACCCAAGTCAAGTAAGTGTATCCCAATAGGGCAAATTTAAGTGTATAAAATACTAAAGCACGTTTAGAATATTAAATAGCGGCTTAATCAGTTTGAAATGTCTGTGCCCTGAATAGGAGGTGTCTGGGTTAAAAAAAATGCATATGGTATTTCATTAGACACAAAATCACAATGCATATAAATACAGAAAATACTGATTCTTTAATTTCTTTTTTTTTTTGTGTACTTGACTTTGCAGTCTGAGGTACTTTCATGTATAGGTATTATGTGTGTTATCTGGTAGTGATTGCTTGTATGCTTTAGGGAGCAGTGAGAGGATTCCTAGCTTTCATTTTTATCTGTTTTAGACTTCTTGATGTCTTAGTCATAACATTGCATTTAGATACTGGTTTAGGTTCCCCCCTTGGAATTTTTATCAATGTGTGAAGCACTTGTAGATCCTTTGAACTGAAAGTTCTGCGTGTTGCTATAAATGAGACACAGGCTTATCAAGATCATTCCAGACATTTCTTTCATTCCCTTATCACAGAAAGAGAATCCTTTATAGGTGGTGACTCAATGAACTGTCCTGTTTTTGGGCTGCTCTTGATTTAGTTTTGATGCATTGTTCATAGAGTGGAGAAAATAGCTTTTTCTGAGCTGTAATACAGTAATTTATTGATAACTGTATGTAGATGTTCCAGTCTGTGGATATAATCTACATAGCAATAAAGGCCAAGTTGGTTGTGATTCAGGGAATCACACACAGAGGCACATGTCCAGTAATGTTCATTCATTCAACTTCTGGCGGAAAAGAGCAACCTTTATTCCTGCCCAAAGGTGTGATTGTGCTGGATTCAGTGACATGAGCATTTTTTGTGCAGGAATCATGTTTTTGTCTGACCGTTACTGTTCACGGTATTGTTCCAGGAGAGTCGAATCTATGCCCTGGCCAAGTCTGGCATGAGGTTGTCTGAAGTAGCCACGGTGAATGATACTTCCAGCTGCTGTAAGTTATAGACAAGATCCATCTTTGGAGGGAATTTACAATGACAGTGTGGGACCTGAGCTTCTGGCTGTTCACACTTCATTTCCTTACCTGTTTTCAAAGTAAATTTGATATCACAGACAGCCATGGTAAAAAAAGGAAGAGAGGAGGATACATCTGATCTCAGGGATAGTTGGTTGTGGTCTGCTTGAGTCCCTACATTCAGTTATATCTTCAGAGACTCCATTATATCTTCCATCACTTCTGCTGACACAGTTTTGCCTGTGCATGTCTGTGACCTTCTTTTAGTCTTGTGATTCACCATCACCTTCCCCTAGTATGGCTTCTACCTGCTTGGACATGGTGCAGTGGATTGCCATTGTTCCAGCAGGAGCACAGGTTGGGGATAGTGTCTTTAAAGCTAAATAGAAGGAGCATTGCAGCTGTCTCTGGGAGTTGTATGTAATTAATAACATATCCCCTGGCCTTTCTGAGGTCAGACTGTCCAGAGTGGTAGTCCTCCATTATTTCATGTCCCAAAAGGCTACAGAAATTCTTACATGCATCCATGTACCTCTCCATTAAAAGCCCCTCCTTTTCACCAGTTTTTATTATTTGTGCTCTTGCTCTCTCTCTGAATTTTCCCAGTTTCCAATTTCTCACGTTCAACTTCTGGGCCATTTACCTGTCTCATCTACAGAAATGTCACAGTGCCAGTCTACACTACGCTGAAGGGGGTAAGGAGTTGCCTCACTTTTCCCCTTATGAAAAGCATCATCCAAGGCTGCCAGTAATTTGAGAGAAAACAAGATAAAGCAGTGCAGTGAAGGACAAAATTAGAGAATGCCAGGAAGTATTGAACACTGAAAAAACACAGAACAAGTAGCAGATGATAAATGTATTTAGGAATACAGGACATTGCAGCAGCTTTTGATCCAGGAAGCTGCAGCGTGCACTTGAGGCCATAGAAACCTAGAGGTGCTAGTGGGTGTAGCCTAGAGAATGAAATGGAAAAGAGTTCTTGAGAACATAGGGGGAAGCACAGGGCTTGTGGAACAGTAGGAGGGTATAACCAGAGGAGGCTCAAACAGATCAGACTAGGGAGTCCAGCTTGGAAATTCCCAGACTAGAAAGAGTGGAAATGAAGAGCCCTGGGACAGTGTTGGGTGGGGCGGGGTGAAAATGAAGGGCCTACAGTGGTTTCTCTGTTTTTATTGAGTAGGAATTGTCCTGAAGAAACTCTTCCTTCACACACTGACCATACATATTTGTTTTCCAGAAAGCCACACAGATCAGCAACGTGCCTTTCTTAGATGAGTCTTCAGGCTCTGATGATGATTGTGGCTCCCATGCCAGCTTCAGGACTTCTGCTGCTGGATCTGAGAACAGGAAAGCTAGCATGCCAGGCAGCCCTCGTGCAGTGAAGAGAGGTAAAGTGGAGCTATTGCTGTTGAGCACCATGAACTCTGTCCTCACAGGTGAGGCAACATATCCTGAACAGCCTCATTGCTGACAGGCAGAAGCTCAGCCTGGGTGATGCTAATAAGGAGTTCTCCCAGAATGTGTACAGATATCAGCAGCTACTCAACAGAAACCTGTCCTCTTAGATGGGTTTTTACTGCTGGTAGATTTCCATCCAGGCAATTGCTAAGCTAAGATTGTGGGAAGGATTGATCTCCCAAATTAATCACATATCCAGGAAAGCCATAAATTTCCTGTGAGTTCTCCTTGTAAGCAAGCTAGTACTGACACATTAAAAAAAAAAGGGGTTTTGTCTGTCACTGGCTGATAGTTTCTTGATGAGTAAGCAAATCTTTCCTGTCTTTGGCAAGCATCAGGTAATTTGGCTCCTGGCTGGGACAATTTTTCTTGACTGCTAGGAGTGTTAAACTGGATCCTTGAGTGGAATTTTCATTACAGTTGGTAGTCAATGAAACTGACTCCCATTTTATGTAGCCTTATCTTCTGTTGCAAGGTATTGGCTGATGTGTCCATGCATTGCCATGGACCGGTGGTGGAAGATCCACAAAAAGCAAAGCTTTATTGCTGGTGAGGGAGCCTTTTCCTTAGTTTTAATGAGAGGGGCTTGAGGCTTTATAATGGCTGTTGCCAAGCTGAAAACAACATGTCTGTGTTTTAAATAATAAGTGGTTGGATTATTTTTATATATATATTGTGAAGGACCAGGTATTTCCTTACACGAACATGAAATGTCCTTTGAGTCAGCCGACAAAACTGACTTAAAACGGCGTCTCCATACGGCAGGAAACCCCCTCTGTGTGTATGGGGGGGGGGCAGCTGCTGCAGGGGAGGAGCCGTGGCCATTCGCCGCAGCTGCAGCTGCCAAAGCCCCGGTCCCAAAGTCCCGGAGCCGCTTCTCTCTGGGGGGGGGGCGACCTGCGCTTGGAGTGCCTGCAGCCTCTTTGCTACCAGCTCATCCTACCTGCACTGCCGTGGTGAGACAATTCCGGCTACCCCAGCTTATAGGGGAAAATATAATCCAGCCATTCGGGCAAATCCCTCCCCTCTGCTTCCCTCACGTGGATAAGATGTGTAACTAAGGTGTACCCATATATGTTTAATGTGTTGTAATCACTCCTTTTGAACCTCCTGCCCCAAATTGCTTTGTTTTCCCCACAATAAACCTTGCTGTTGTTAGAAATCTAGTAAGCACTGAGCGAGTTATTCACTCAAAAAAGTCGGGACATAAGTTCCTGTATCCTCTGTGTGAGGCGATACCCACGTGTGGATCTCTCAGCAAATCCTGATAAGTTAATACACTCCAATAAGGAGATATAATAGGTCACGGATCGTGACATATATATATATACTTAATCACAGTTTGTTCAGCAACAAATTTATTTCACTGCCAATATCCAAAACTCACTCTCACTACTTGTCTTCCTAGGGAAAAAAAAGGTCTCAGAGACTTGTTTGGTGGGGTTTGAGTTTGCAAAGTCTGATCTGATTTGTTCTTCTTGGACACTGCAAAAGAGCCTTGAAGGTGCACTCAAAAACTTTTTCAGAGAGTACAGTATTCAGTGCATGGTTCTGTCTAGCTGTGATTCTCTTTCTTTCCTTTATTTTGAACAGGTGCATCTATGTCCTCATTGAGCTCTGAGAGTGACTATGCCATCCCTCCTGATGCCTGCTCCTTGGATGGTGACTATTCAGAGCCAGAACATAAACTACAGCGAACATCTTCCTATTCCACTGATGGTGGAGTCTGCACTGTAAGTCTTGCTACCTCACAGTTGTGAAGTTTGCGAAGGCAAACAGAGCCTTCGTCTTGAAAGAGAAAAAGCATTACTGCAATATATTGAATTGTCACTGGCAAAGTAATGCTCTAACAGACTGGGCTGTTGGTCCAGCTGGTATGTATCAAAAGACACTAGCTGATGCTTCAGGAGAAGATGCAATTTCTGTTAAGTGGTTAGGTAAAAGTAGAAGCATCAGGGGCTATGTTCTTTCCTGATGACCTGTACTGGTTTCCTGTAGTCAGATTCTGTAATGATGGCCTTATACTTTAGAGACAATGCAAGTTTGGAAATTCAGAGGAAGGATAGAACACATTAGAAAAAAACTCAGAGGCAGCATCACATTCTGTACTCGAGTGTAAGAGGTCGAACAGACAAGGAACAGGAATTAATCATTGCTTAGAGGCAGCCTTCAATTTTATTTGGAAAATCACTGCTATGGTAGGAAGACAGGTTTTCAGTGCATCAAACAATCAGTGAAATTATCTTCAGATACCTTCTTTACTAGAAAACACAATGTGGTGTTGGCAGCTACACAGATAGTCTAAAATTCTCCAAGCTGAGCAGAGAGCACTGATCTGGTTTGGCTGCTACTCGCATCTAGCAGAGCAAAGTGGAAAATGATGGAGATGCAGCAAATGTTTGAGCTTGATTTCAGCACTCTCTTATTTGTATTTTGAGAAGTGCAGGATAACCTCCTCTACGTCTTGCTCTTTACTGTCCAGGAACCCATGGAGAAATCAGGTTACTTGCTGAAAATGGGCAGCCAGGTGAAGATGTGGAAGAGACGATGGTTTGTTCTAAGAAACAGACAAATCATGTACTACAAGTCTCCGGTGAGTTACCAGGATACATTTACTCCTGGGCGGGGGCGCCGGGAAAGGCTGTCTGCAGAACTGCTGGCAGAGTGTGCAGTCATGTGCAACCATCCCCCAGAATGTCCTGCCAAAGAGATTTATGTCTGACCCGCAAGTCCAACTGTGGATCTCTGCTTAGGCCGAGAAGCTCCTTGTGGTGGCAGTTTCCAGGAGATGAAAAGTTGTTCCCAAAGACAGAAGCTTGACACCTACAAGTTAACTTTGTACAGATGATGATAAGCAGAAGGCATACCATGGCCCAGCTTTGGTCATGTTTAGATGAAAATCAAGAAAAAATAAATTACAATAGTGGAAGGTTGCAGATTAAGTACTCATCAGTCAGCACAGAGGGCTCTGAGGAAAACTACAACTTTCAGGGGAAAGAAAGCTGGATTCTTTCGTTTTTCACCCTCCCACATGGATATGGAAGTAATACTGTCTTACAGTGATCAATGAAACAATATTGAGGGAGCCTGTGTGTGCATTCAGACCCTTCCAAATCCTTTCTATAACTCACAACTCTTTCAAATGATGTTACATTATCTTAAAAATTCTAGCAGTATACACTCAAAATTTGTATATACAAAATAATACATTTATTGTTTGCCTTAATACATTTACAAAGAAATATATTTAGGGATATTCACCTTTTTCTTCTGGACACAGCAATTTCTTCCATATCTCCATAATTGCACTGTATTTCTCTGTTTATACACATCCTTGCCTACAAGTCAGGAATATTGAGATTTAATTTCACCTTTTGTATTTTTTCTGTTGTTGTCATATCCTGGCAAGACAAAAATACACCTTAGGGCACAATGATGCCCTTTATTTCTGATACTAGGTGTATCCATCAGAATTCACAAGCACATTACACATATATAGTATATAGATATATGTGTATATATACATAAAATAATAATTTCATACATATGCAGAATTTAAACTGTTGGTTGAAAGGGATTTCTGGAAGACCCTAGTCCAACTGACATATTGAAGAGGAACTGTCACCAGTGTAGATAAACCACCCATTGCTTTGTTTAGTGGGGTCTTGAAAACTTTCAAAGGTGGACATTCAGCCACTAATTGGGTACTAATAGATGTTATATTGCCTTCCCAATGAATGGATTTTGGTTTTTTTCCTGATGTCCAGTATGAGCTTCATAAGACAGTATTTGTCACCATTGTCCTTGTCTACCACTGCTGAGGCTTCTGCTTCATCACTGCAGTGGGATCACAGTGTCTCATGTTCAACATGGCAACCTTCAGCTGTCTGTTCCAGCTCATGAATGCAGACTCCAACAGGCACATGCATATTGTGCTTTATTTAAGTACTCTTAAGACCCATCTGAGGTTTTTTCCTACTGAAAATGTTGTTTGCTTTTCTTTCCTCAGAGTGATGTTATCCGCAAACCACAAGGGCAGATGGAGCTGAATTCCTCATGCCAAATTGTCAGAGGTGAAGGGTCGCAAACATTCCAGGCAAGTGGTGCTTTTTCATCCCGCAGATAACCCCACACTTGGTGGCTGGGTGAGAGAGCATTTCTTTCAGGCTGACTGCTGAAACAAGCTAACTGATACAAGCTAACTTTTCTCTGGCTGCTCTGATTCCTGGCACAAGCCAGTTGGTTTAATATGTGGTAAGGAAAGAGCTAAGTTGTGACCTAGATACTTCAAATATTTTGAAATTGAAGTGGGCTTTGAGTGTTAGCTCTTTTTTTCTTACCCAAAAAAATCTCTCCTGAACCACAGAAGAAAATCCATATGGGGTAATGAAACTCAGCAGCTGAAGAAAAGGTTTGTAGGTGTGCAGATTTGGACTTAACTTGCTCCTTTCCTTGCAGCTCATGACAGAAAAGAGAACCTACTTCCTGACAGCAGACTCTCCCAACATCCTGGAGGAGTGGATTCATGTCCTACAGAGTATACTGAGAGTTCAAGTGACCAGTCCTGTTGGTGTTCCTCATAGTGATGCTAAACCTACTGTGAAAGGTTGGCTCACCAAGGTAAAATACTATTTCTTAGTTTATTCAGTTTAGCTCAGTATTGACCCTGTACCAGCTTCTTTATTTGCACAGGAAATGTCAGCAAGAAATTAGTATTTTAACACTCCCTAGAAGGGTCGGGACAGAAAGAAAAGTGGCAGTAGATTCCTGTATTTCAGAGAGGAATATTTGTATAAATGATAAGGAATGGGACAGACAAGGCTACTGGGAGATACTGACTTTGTCAAATAGTAAGTAGTAACAAATATCTAGCTTATGTATCCTTTTCTTTAGTAGAATTCACAGCACATCATGATAAAAAAGACCAACAGGAGACACTGTTAAATGTCACATTGAATTCATCTTGGTCATATAAGAGAGTTTCAAATCAATGATCTTGTATGGCTCTAGGTTAGCATTCATTTCTATCAAAATAGACTGCATGTGCATTAGCACAAAGTACTATGGCTGAAAACTCTTATGCCGTGTGCCATTTCCTTAGTTTTGCGTACCAAGTGACTATTAATTTTTAATATAATTCTGGTCAGCATCTAAAGATGGCTGAAGACAACCTGTGTCTGAATCTTGTTCATCTGCAATAGGAAGCAGCTCCCTAAACTATATCTTGACTATATCTTTTCCTG
>NW_009952265.1:2160172-2172767 GCF_000747805.2 Chaetura pelagica
TGCTGAGATGCAATTACTCATTTTTCTAATCTTAAAAAAGTTATTCTAAATATTGTATTTCAGGATACAGAAATGGTGGCTTGTTATGAATGAGTAAAATACCTCACAAAATCCTAGACCTGCTTCCTTAAGCACCCATGTCCCATCTACATAGGTGGGATATGCTTGCCTGCTTTTGGAAGTGGTGCCCTGTATGTTTTGAGAGCAACATATAGTAGCATAGAACAAATAATATATGCAAGGCTTTAAGGGAGTGTTGAATTGAAAGTTGAAATCCTAGTGCATCATTGCAGTAATACTGCTGATGTTAAACACATAAATGTGTCCTCCTTAAAGGTAAAGCATGGTCACTCTAAGCTGGTCTGGTGTGCACTGATTGGGAAAACTTTCTACTACTATCGAAACCATGAAGATAAGGTAATTCCTTTTTCCCTTTGGTTCCTGAACCCCCCCTTTCCTATTTCTTGTGATGCTTTCTTTCCTTTTACTGCTTCTGCATCTCATCCTTCAAGCTCTTCCTTGGTTGTACTTCTCCCCTTCTAACAGCACCAGTTCCACAAAGAGAATCAGTCTTTTCTCAGATTTATTTTCTTTTAAGCTACAATGACAAAAAGAATTAAAAGGTGAGTGACTGTTCTTTCTCAGATCACTGTGTGTCTTGTTTCTCGCTTTCTTTTTTAGGTCTTGTGAAGCATGCAGAGCAGACTTTTGTACCACAGCTGATATATTCTGCATGCTGTCATGAAAACAAGTAGCAACAGCAATATGGGAAGAGGGAGGTCATTTAATCAGTGTAATGTGCTTCCATTTTTGGGTTCTTGGCGCAATGGTTCATTGCTTTGTCTTGCTGATATCGAAACCCAAGTTTTAGAATATAAAGGAATACTGTGACTTACTTGGGATTGAGATCCAGAGTTAGTACAACAGATATCCTCTGTCTGTATGAATCTACCTATTTATGTCATTTCAGAAGTATTTATTTCCAGTAGCAAGCCGAAAGTTTGACCAGGATGAGACAGCAGTGGCTCAAGATACTGAGCAACTGGCCATCAGAAAACATATCCTGTCTTGCAGAGCCGATGATGTTAACACGCCTGACAAGTGTAATGGGAAGAAAACAGTACCTTATGGGAGGGGCCATCTTTTAATTTGCAGATGCCCTGACAAGAAAATTAATAAAATAGTAACACAGTTTGTACTTTATTTGGTGAAAGGGAAGAAATGCTGTAGAAATGCAGGATTATGTAACTACATTAGTTAAACACTGAATTATAGTTGATTTCTTACATTTTACAGAACTGCTAGCATTTTCATCCATGTTTTCTTTTCCTGTGTTCCCTGTTCCTAAGTGGGATTAGCTATGCTCTTCTAACTTGCTTCCCCTCCTTATAGTGTCCTCTAGGGCATCTGCCTTTGCGTGAGTCCAAAGTGGAAGAAGTAGACCGGTCCTGTGACTCTGATGAAGATTATGAAGCCACTGGTGGAGGACTTCTCTCATCCCACTGCACACTGGTGATTCACCCACAGGACCAGAGTCCCACGTACTTACTCATTCGCACCAAACAGGAGAAGGTAAAAAAGGCAGTGGTTTTGGAGAGGAGGAGGCTTTTTAGTATCAGCAAATAAATGGGCTATACCAGACTGAACCTGTTTGTGGAAAACAAGGTCTGAATTGACCCATACTGTTCTCATCCTCATGCCTAGAATACCTGGCTGTACCATCTGACTGTAGCAGCTGGTAGCAGTAATGCCACAGTGGGCACATCGTATGAACAACTTATTGGAAAACTATTGGATGCAGAAGGAGACCCTAGTAAGTAGAATGTACAGATTCCTTTCCGTGGGTAGTGAAGCATGAGGAAGGGTAATTTCAATTCCCCGTTTTAATCCAGGCAAAGGTGAGGGAAGGGTATTCTCAGTGCAATAGCATATGGTACAGTGTCCTTCTCTCCTAGTTCCATTGGAGTATCTCCAGAGAGGATACAGGCATTGTAGTCAAACTAGTCAAATCCATCACTTTGTCACATCAACTCTGTAACATTAATTCAAATTAAAAAAAAGAAATAGAGCTCTAACTTTTCCCTGTTATTATGTAAAATCGGCATTTGTACTTATAACTCTTTTCCTGCACGCTCACATATTCCTAAACCTGTGTGTGAACCTTGCTTGCTGTTGAACAGTGACTTGCACTAACACAGACCCCCACTGCAGGTGGCTGCCCTGGCAGAGTTTTTGTCCCTTGTTTGAACATGCAGCTGAGCAGTTTCTCACCAGAATCCAGCTGATGAGCGGCTCTAACATAGCAGCCTAAGGATGGCAATACTTCTTTCTGCTGATGGCTAATGCTGCTGGTGAATCTTTGTTCATGGCAGGCTTTGCTGGAATCAGTGAAATGGCATCAAAGATGAATGTGGCCTAGAGCAGTGCTGCTTCCTAGGGTGCTTTGCCATTTCAGCAAGTCTCCTTTTCAACTTGGACGTGATTATCTTCCTTCTGTTTCTGACACTACATGTTTTTGCCCATCCGCTACCTCAGATTCTCCTCTGTGGAAACATCCTATGTTGTGCTACAGTAAAGATGGGTTGCACACATCCCTCACCACTCTGCCATCCGAGGCTCTACAGACTGAAGCTCTGAAGCTTTTTAAGGTATTTAAAGGGACATTGCATGGTTTTCAGTAATTTTTCTCTGTTATGATGAACAACATTGTTTGGTGGTATTGTTTGTCACAATATTTGCTGTCACCATTGGTTGCTTTCAACAGGCCTGCTGGGTCATTTAATTACAATAGGATAGTTGGATATTAGATGCCGTTCATTCTCTGGAAGTTTAACTTTTCCTTGTTGGGAACCTGGGCTTAGGAGCAATGTCCCCCAGAGGCTTTACACTTCAAAGTTAGTGTAATCTTCCTTTTTCCTCTCCAACATTTGAATTGAAGGAAACTGAAACAATTTGCTGGCAAACTCAGTTGTGTCAGTAAGACCAATGGTGAAGCTGTGGGAGGTTTGATTCTCGTTACAAGTGTAAGATCAGCAGTAAATCTGCACAGGCATGGAAGGCAGGAAGCATATTTTCCCCTTGATTCTTTTGCTGACTCATGAGCTCGTCAGGCTGGGGAAGGCTCAGTGAATTTTCTAGTTGCCACAACTGAAGAGAGAGAGATAGGAATTAAGTAATTATCTCCTCCCCCTTTCGGGGTTATTTAGAAGAATTCATTAATTGCCTGTAGCACATCTGAGGAACTGTCCAGGAAAGTACCAGAGAAGAGTTGCTGTGTTCATCTCATTGACTAACTTCCACTCTTTTACAGTCCTGCCAGCTCTTCATCAATGTCCCTGTGGAAGCACCCTCTATTGATTACCACGTGTCCCTTGCCCAGACAGCACTGCAGGTCTGCTTGACACATACTGAGCTGCAGAATGAAATCTACTGTCAGCTTGTTAAGCAGACCAGCTGCCGACAGCCTCAGAACCACTCAGTCATTCAGGTCAGTTCCTCTTCTGTCACTTCAGCCCTGCAAATACTTTCTATTTAATTCCATGTTTTCAATAATTAGCAATAGGACTTGCTCTCATAAAATTGTGCATATGCTAAAGGTGTGCTGGAGGAAAAAGAATCTTGGCATTGATGTGCAAAGAAAAATACTGAGAATGTAACTACTTGCAAAGTAAACTTTAGTTTTAATGTAACTGTTTACCAGCTGCAAATGGTCTATTTGGAATAAAGATTCATAGCTTGTGTTAGCTAGCTCTAATTGCCACATAGTATTAATCTTAGTTAATCAAGAGCATGCAAATCATAAATATTACTATTAAGCATGAAATCTGATTTTTGCACTATAATTATTTGGTAAATCAAATGAATAAGCTACTTCATGAATGTAGATACTTTATATTCCCAGCTCAAACGAGAAAATAAAATCTGGTTGAAGAATAATGGGTCTAATGTGAAACTAAACTCCCCAGTGTATTCTTCATTATGATTTGCAGTTGCAAATAGGAAAAAAGTATTAGTTCAAGTCTTAATCATTCATTCAGCTTTAGTTACATTAGTCAATATTTTCAAGAGAGATCAATCATTTAGAACACCTCTTTTTAGAGTCCAGGTTGAGATACTGAAGAGCAGCCTGTCCTCTGACCATCACTTGCCTTTGAAGCATTTTGAACTACATGTCTAAAAATGGTCACTCCCAAAAGCACTGGTTACCATCCAGCATTTTGGTTGCAGTATTATATGAGAGACAACAGGCCAGAAGTACAGAACAAGAATGATGTCCAGTTTTATGTTCACAGTGCTGGCAACTCCTGGCTTTGTGTGCTCCTCTATTCCTGCCTCAACATCACTTCCTCTGGTACGTCAAACAACACTTGCAGCGACATGCGGATCCCAGGTAAAGACTGCAACAGTATTTTCTTCTGCTGAGCTGATTGCTTTTTGCATCCGCTACTGATAGAGATGGAAGCAATCTTTTGATTCACACCTGCAAAAACAAGTTGAGGGAGGAGACAAACCATTCCCCACTTCTGTCATTCACATTAATTTGTCACTTACATTAAGCTAGTTCACAAAATCTATGCTAGCAAAATAATTTTTTGCAGATATAACTGGAGCTACGTAGGGAGGTTTTTTGCTGATACAGCTACTTTAATTGATAGAAAGACAGACAAAAGTAATTAGAATTAATTGAGTTTCAGGTGATTATATTCTGCTTCAGGTTAAAAGAACTAAAGTGGTACAGAGAATAACTTTGGGAACTATAAAAAGTCAGGAAAAAAAAACATGAAATAGATACTAGTATTGTTGTCTGTTACCTCTTTAGTATGTAACACTGTCCCCTGTAAGAAAACAGTGTAAGATCTACTGCGACAGCAATAACTTTTTGTCCTGCATTCATACTGTGCTCTTTCTTTGTTTCCATGGTGATCTGGTCTTCAGCATATCTCACTGTGTCCTTTACAGGGAGGTCACAGCTAGAGATGTCTAGTTGTCTGTTACAAGAATATACTGTTGCTCAGACATACGTAAAACAGTGGTTTCATATTCAAATACTCAGCCTAAGTCTGCCTTGGTACTGCAAAATCTGAGTACTCCTTCAATCAAGGGGTTTTTTTTAAACTTTCATATATGCTGCCTTACATTTGCTATTTCTTCTCAGAAGCAAAAATACAGATATCAGGCACTCTTTGGTGGTAGCATTGGCTAAAGCAACTTGTTAGGGATCTTCTGGCTAGTACTAGAGAGCATTTCTTACCTGTGCATTACCAGCTCCCAAAACTGGCCCATTCAATTCAGTAGTGCAGCTGCTTTACTGCTAGGGGCATAAGGATGTGCTGGGCTCTGTGAAATGCATGTTTCAAGCATTACTATGCTCATGGTCTGCCAGGTTCTTAGTCCAGAAGTGTCTTTATCAACAAATAAACTTTATGCAGAAGCAAAGAGCAGAAATGTTTTTATACATTCCAGCTATGAAACAGTTACTAGGGCTAGAAAAAAGATACAGAAATTACAACTGTGCTTATATTGATTAGATTTAGAGAGTTTCTAAATTACAGATACTTTGCTTAATTCCTTCTGCCTAGCTTTAGGAATACTTAGGTCTCTTTAGATGGAGCAAGTATGGCTGTTCCTTGATCAGCTAAACAGATATGTTTTCCCTGTTTCATATAGCAAACAAGACACTAGAATGTATGCCACATAATGCCTATGGTCTACTTTGCACTAGCTCTTAATTCCAAGTACTGTTTCTTATGCATGGTGACCTTAGAGTATATAGATCCATTATTTGAGAGAAGAAAAGCCAGGGCAGTTTTACATTAAAGGACATAGGGCTTTAGGAGTGTTTGGAAACCAGACATTACAGTTTCTCATTGAAGGAAGATTCTCCATTTGAAAGTTGTTCAAATGCGTGACTGGCGAGGTGAGCAGTATGTTTCTAGAGTGAAAAGCCAGAGCTCCTAAATTCCATGTTGCTTGCAGGGATTGAACTGGAGATTTGACCACATACTGAGCTCCTGAAGGCACATTGAACAGTTTGTTTCCCCTGTAAAGTGGCAGCACAGTTAGAAATCTATATAAATACTTCAGTTTTAGAACTTACTCAGTATAGACATTCTTAACATTTTTGCAAGAGATGTAACTGACTGTTCCTGCCTGGCTTTAGAGACACTTCTACCCTTTTAGCGCTTTCCAGAGAGTCCATTGTCTGCCTTAATTTTAGAGATCCTTGGAGCTCAGGTTTGTGTGGTAGCTGTTCACTTGAGCTGTTAGCCTGTTGAGATCAACTAGAATACCTGCACAGAGATATATCTTTGCTTGAGCAAAAGCCTGAAGGAGGAATGCTGTAGTCATGACACAGGAAATGGAAGAGGACATGGCATTTAAAGCTTGTTTGTGGCTTATCTCCACCTCTTTGCCCAGGAGTGAAATAGGCAAGTATGCCATCTACTGCCAGAGATCAGTAGACCGCACTGTGCAGACAGGCGAGCGGGAAGCCAAGCCCTCCCGGATGGAGATTGTGTCCATCCTGCTGAGAAATCCCTACCACCACTCACTCCCCTTCAGCATCCCAGTGCACTTCATGAATGGAACCTACCAGGTGAGCCACGGCAGGTGCCTTTCTTCCAGGCACTAGAGGACTGTAATAACCTGCCTCCTTCATGTGGGTGGCTGGCACCACGGTGTTTATACATAGCAGATATTAGGAGATAGACACTGTTTCTTCTCTTTGCCATTTTCACCATTTTTCCTGAGAAAAGTAAAAGAATTTAGCCCCAGCTATACAGGTCTTCAGAAGTAAAGGTAGCTAGGAAAAAGGAAGAGATGTTCTAGGTGTCTCAGTATGAGAAAGAATGCAGTGTGAAGGGAGACAATATGTAAGTGCAGTTACTGGAGCTGGCAATCAATCATGAGACACCAATCTACAGGAAACTCAGCTTCATTAGTTGTGATACCCATCAATGTCATGTTTCTTTAAAGTCATCCTCAAATAGCTCCTCTTTCATTGCAGGTTGTAGGTTTTGATGGTTCCTCAACAGTTGATGAGTTCATCCAGCGGCTGAACCAGGAGACAGGAATGAGAAAGCCATCCCACATGGGATTTTCTCTGTTCACAGATGATCCTTCTGGCAGGAATTTGGAACATTGTCTGCAGGGCAACATGAAGGTATTTTTTTTTCCCTCTGCTACATTCAGCATATGTGTTTGAAGAGCTGCTAAATGGCTAATATTTTTTTCTTACTGCAGCAAGATCAAATACACCTGAGTATTGCCTGTGAAGAGTAGTATTTAGAGATGAGATATTAATTCCTCATGCAAAGCTACAGACCTATGGAAGAGTGGCTGGAGAGCTGCCCAGCAAAGAAAGATCTGGGGGTGTTGGTCAACAGCCAGCTGAATATGAGCCAGCAGTGTTCCCAGGTGGCCAAGAAGGCCAACAGCATCCTGGCTTGTATCAGGAATAGAGTGGCCAGCAGGAGCAGGGTCAGTACTGGTGAGGCTGCACCTCGAGTACTGTGTGCAGCTCTGAGCCCTTCACTACAGGAAGGACATTGAGGTGCTGGAGCAAATCCAGAGAAGGGCAACAAGGCTGGTGAAGGGCCTGGAGAACAAGTCTTATGAGGAGCAGCTGACGGTATTGGGGTTGTTTGGTCTGGAGAAAAGGAGGCAGAGGGGAGACCTCATTGCCCTCTACAACACCTGAAAGAAGGGTGTAGCAAGGTGAGGGTTGGTCTCTTCTTCCAAGTAACAAGTGATAGGATGAGAGGAAACAGACTCATGTTGCACCAGGAGAGGTTTAGGTTGGCTATTAGGAAAAAATTCTTCACTGAAAGGGCTGTCAGGCATTGGAACAGGCTGCCCAGGGAAGTGGTTGAGTCATCATCCCTGGAGGTATTTGAAAGACAAGTACATGTGGTGCTTGGGGACATGGTTTAGTGGTGGATTGGGCAGTGTTAGCTTTACTGTTGGACTTGATGATATTAAAGGTCTTCTCCAACCTAAATGATCCTATGATTTTATAATTAGCTCAGTCTAGTCTGAAATACTAGTTAAGACAAAGCACATTCTGTTTTACTAAGTGATAAATTGGTCGGTTTTGTCAGTCTCTAACTCAGATTTTAACACATTAAAGTTTAATTTGTCAACTACAAAATTAAAATATGACAGAGCTAGCTAGCATGATGGGACATCACAATTAACATAAAATGTGACACTACTAATTGAGATAAATTTATGTTAGGCTGTGAGTCTTTTGGCATGTCCATATAAGTCTCATCTGTTAGATTATGAAGTATCTCCTTGCTATCTTCAGGTAACTCGGACTTTTATTGTTGATGAATGTACTTATGGGATAGAGCTCTACTGAGTGAGAGGAGTGCCTCAGGTCAAGGCAAAAGGAAAGCAGATAAAGTATTAACATCTGTGTCTTTCATATGGAGATTTCTACCCATGTTGCAGCTGGATAACTGCCTTAAATGGGCAGGCTAGTGGCCTTGAATGAGACACATCAGATTTGGTACAAATCCAGGAGAATAATTTGTCGTACAGTATTGATGGAGGACTAGTGGTAGTGGCATCTTGGAAGAGGCCCTGAGAACTGTAAGGAACATAAACATTCAGTTTTACACAGCATAAAATTTCACATTAGGCAGCAGAGGAAGAAGATGCCAATAACTTTAAATTAGGTGGGTTGAAGAGCAACCTACTACAGGCAATGCCAAATTATATACTTTGCCTTCATGGCTTGATATAGATCAGGTAACCTGGAGCTTTGCTGGTAACTGAACCATCATTTGGAGAGATGAGATACTAGAGTAAGCGAAGAAACTCGAGACAATCAAAGGCATCGCTTTTATTGGTTATTCACTGATGATTATTTACCTGCCAAGTCAACCTCAACAGCTTCTTTGGCCAGCAGGAGCAGGGTCAGTACTGGTGAGGCTGCACCTCGAGTACTGTGTGCAGCTCTGAGCCCTTCACTACAGGAAGGACATTGAGGTGCTGGAGCAAATCCAGAGAAGGGCAACAAGGCTGGTGAAGGGCCTGGAGAACAAGTCTTATGAGGAGCAGCTGACGGTATTGGGGTTGTTTGGTCTGGAGAAAAGGAGGCAGAGGGGAGACCTCATTGCCCTCTACAACACCTGAAAGAAGGGTGTAGCAAGGTGAGGGTTGGTCTCTTCTTCCAAGTAACAAGTGATAGGATGAGAGGAAACAGACTCATGTTGCACCAGGAGAGGTTTAGGTTGGCTATTAGGAAAAAATTCTTCACTGAAAGGGCTGTCAGGCATTGGAACAGGCTGCCCAGGGAAGTGGTTGAGTCATCATCCCTGGAGGTATTTGAAAGACAAGTACATGTGGTGCTTGGGGACATGGTTTAGTGGTGGATTGGGCAGTGTTAGCTTTACTGTTGGACTTGATGATATTAAAGGTCTTCTCCAACCTAAATGATCCTATGATTTTATAATTAGCTCAGTCTAGTCTGAAATACTAGTTAAGACAAAGCACATTCTGTTTTACTAAGTGATAAATTGGTCGGTTTTGTCAGTCTCTAACTCAGATTTTAACACATTAAAGTTTAATTTGTCAACTACAAAATTAAAATATGACAGAGCTAGCTAGCATGATGGGACATCACAATTAACATAAAATGTGACACTACTAATTGAGATAAATTTATGTTAGGCTGTGAGTCTTTTGGCATGTCCATATAAGTCTCATCTGTTAGATTATGAAGTATCTCCTTGCTATCTTCAGGTAACTCGGACTTTTATTGTTGATGAATGTACTTATGGGATAGAGCTCTACTGAGTGAGAGGAGTGCCTCAGGTCAAGGCAAAAGGAAAGCAGATAAAGTATTAACATCTGTGTCTTTCATATGGAGATTTCTACCCATGTTGCAGCTGGATAACTGCCTTAAATGGGCAGGCTAGTGGCCTTGAATGAGACACATCAGATTTGGTACAAATCCAGGAGAATAATTTGTCGTACAGTATTGATGGAGGACTAGTGGTAGTGGCATCTTGGAAGAGGCCCTGAGAACTGTAAGGAACATAAACATTCAGTTTTACACAGCATAAAATTTCACATTAGGCAGCAGAGGAAGAAGATGCCAATAACTTTAAATTAGGTGGGTTGAAGAGCAACCTACTACAGGCAATGCCAAATTATATACTTTGCCTTCATGGCTTGATATAGATCAGGTAACCTGGAGCTTTGCTGGTAACTGAACCATCATTTGGAGAGATGAGATACTAGAGTAAGCGAAGAAACTCGAGACAATCAAAGGCATCGCTTTTATTGGTTATTCACTGATGATTATTTACCTGCCAAGTCAACCTCAACAGCTTCTTAGGAGAGGATTAGTATATCTGATTATGTATTTCATGTGGCTTCTTATGTTCACATTCCTTTTATTGAGATGCTATCACAAAATAAGTAGGAGCCTTTATTAGACCACTTGCCAAAGGACTTGGAATAACCAAGAGAAGCTGAGCGGAACCAGAGAGATGAACCGTGCTATTACTAAAAATATGTCTTAACTACAAAGTTGGAATCTAGAACCAAATGTTCCCAGAATTTGGACATTCACATCCAAGGGTTTGGTTTAGCCAAGCATGTAGTCAGCTGCTGTTAAGAGGTTATGTGAGAGCTTTTAGTTTGGCTCAGGAGGGCATATTTGAAGCAAATGTACCAATCATTCCTATTAACCTGCTTTGATTCACATTAAGGAGCAACATTATAGAGCATGAAATAGGTTCTTTTTATGTGAAACCTGAATTGGAAGATGTGACCCATCATAGCAGTGGGCTTCAGGCCAAAGTAAAACCCTTTGAAACTCCTTCAATGTGGGTACAGAGTCTTAGGAACAGGTGGTGGTGTACTGTGCAGATCTGCTCCCCCTGGGCTTTGCTGCTTCCTAACACTGACAGAGCCAGAGCTGCTCCCAGACCAGAATTCCATTACACATGTGCCGTTGCAGATTAGAGATGGAGTTTTCAGTTTAAATGGTTTCATTTTTATATACTGTGTAATAGAAAAATGAAATGGTTTACCACTTTTGACTGTGTTTATGCTGATTCGGTCTGTTTATCTTCTGTGTTCCACAATGCTTTTTTCACTTACTTTCCCCTCAAGCCTTGACTATACATTTCACCTCAGTTTGTCTTTCCTCTCTCCATGGTATTTTTTAAAGATCTGTGATGTTATTTCTAAATGGGAACAAGCATTAAAAGAACTACATCCCGGGAAATATGAAGGAGGCACAAGAATTGTGAAGTTGACCTATAAGAACAGGTATCGTGCTTTTTTGGTTTGGCCTCATACTACTGTTAATTAAACATTTCTAGACTGGATATATCTTTGTAGATAGCCAGTAATTTAGTGTTAGTGTCAAAACTATTTTAGCTAAGATGTGTTCAAATCATCAGTGAGATACGATACCTTTTGTATGTGCTACATGCATAAAAGAGGGTGTATGACCTAGAGATAAAACTCAAAACACTTTGCAATATCAGAATAGACAAAATGGGTTAAAGACTAGCTGTAGCACAATAAAGCATACTTGGCACAATTTCATTAGTCTAGATCCTAAAATGTAATTAAGTAATACATATTAGGTGAGAGGAAGAGAAACCTGGGGAAAAAATCACCAGTAAAAACAAATTTGCTGAAACTTGCAATTAAGTGAAGAATCACAAAGATGAAAAGATACAAAGAAGAGTGTTCTAAATAGCACAAGCTGTAGAAGAGACATGTTGTAGCAGTGCCCAGACTTTATAAAGAACAGGATGTTAAAAGTTAGATGATAAGAGATAGTGGAGAATGAAAGTATGAGACAAAGATCTAAACCAAAAACTGGAACAAGTTAGTCATTCATAATACAGACCAGAATTCTGAATTACAGTGAGTAGGGAGCTGTGTATGGGCACAAGGAGTGAATTTCTGCACATGAATTCTGTTTGCAGTCAAAATAAAGGCCATCCCAAAACCAGAAAGAGACAAAGTTCTGTATTGAACAGATGAAGATTTTGTTAAATGTAATGGTGGAAACAAATTTGGGTGAAGTTTGTTAGCTGGTATAGCAGAGGTGGAAGCAGAAGTTACTGCTTTTGACCCAGATGGCAGTATTTGTTTCAGGAGTGAAACTTTACGGGATTATTTTATTGGGCTGGAATGTGCCTAGACTGGACAGCAAGGGTGGTTTGATAGTGTTTCCAAGGTTGGGCTGTTCAAACACCAAGGACTCAGATAAGACATGTGTAAGGTCACTGTGGTCATAAGGGTGGTGTTAATCTTAGATTGACATTAAAAAAATCCAAACTCCTCTACTGGAATTAATATCTTCTGTGGTATTATGGTATATATAGTCACGGATGCAGCTGTAAAACAATATTTAAATTAGCTGGTGTAGGCTGTAAATAGGCATGCATGAGGAATTGTTCTGGGAAGCATTCCCTAAGCTGATGTCTTTAATCCCCATATATCAAGTCAAAGAAATTGCAAGTGTGAAGGGAAAGAAAAACAGGAAGCTTTGATTTACAAGAATGCTTTTTCGAGTTTTGAAACAAAGCCTGCTAGTTAGGGCTCTTATTTCCTGCTG
>NW_009952265.1:2173175-2187282 GCF_000747805.2 Chaetura pelagica
CGTGTAGGAGTTTATACGTACAGAGCAGAAGCAATTCTGTATCCTATGATAAGCAGAGAAGGCTATATCTTAAATGTTTCTTACCTGTGCCTGATGGGGACAGATACTGTATTTAATAAGGCTCCACTGTCTTGAAGTGGTTGGTGATCAGAATTCAAATGTCTTCCAAAGCTAGAAAGCATGTTTTGAGCCTCCTTGCCTAAACCTTGTCCATAAGGGAGACTCCTCCGCTTCCAAATCTCTGTGCAGTACCTGTGAAATGCTCAAAGTTAACTTTGGAGAAGGAAAAAAAAACCAACACCTCCTACTTTTATTTTTAGTCACCTTGATTAAAGTTCCCACCTCTAATTCCAGTTCACAGTATCTTTCCTCACTGCATTTTAGGCTGTATTTTCGGAGCCAGGCCAAAGGTGAGACAGACCGGGAGCGGTTGCTGCTGGCTTTCCAAGTCAGCAATGAAATAGCCAATGGAAGGTTTCCTGTTAATAAGGAATTAGCTCTGGAAATGGCAGCTCTGATGGCTCAGGTGAGTACAGCTATGGGTAGAAATCCTCCCTTTTGTCCTCCAGGGACTTCAGCTGTACACTGAATATTTTTGGCTAAGCAGCCATCTTTTACATCAGAAATGTTTTTTCTTATCAGACACATAGTCTGATCTGTGCCATGCCAAACACATTATACCAGAGATATGGAAATATTATCACTACTGGAATTCCACTTTATAGTAAAAACTTACCCTGTTGCACTGCCAATAGCCTCTTAGTCAGGAAGAGCATTTTGTAGGATCCTCCATTAAACTTCCTGGTTTGCATTTAGCATCTTACCACATAAAACACATGGTATGGGTTGTGGGCATGATAAGCAGGATAATAATTTCTTCCTGAGCTGAAAATTGTTGTTGCATTTGTTAAAGCAATGTAAACTGAGATGAAGAAGCTGGGAACGCTGTCCAAGTATTTACAAATAGCCTGTTGTTTTAATTACTTTACTGAAAATAAGCCCCAAAAACTTGGCAGCCATACAGAAGCATCTCCCTACAACAAGTAGCTGGCTGAGATCTTGTCTCCATTTCTTAGATCAGTAAAGAATTCTATGGGCAGTCATGTCCTCAGTAGTTGCTCTGTTTTATACTTTTACTATCTTAAATGCTGTAGACAAAATTCTCCTGCTTAATGGTGTCTATTTGCATGACTAATAAACACAGTAGTTATCTGTATGGGAATTCATGGAATGTTCTACTGCAGTAAAAAAAAAAACAACATAGCTCTGTTGCACTATAAACTATAATGTTGTCTTAGGTGGAATATGGGGATTTGGATCGACCAGGATATTCAAGCCCTGGGGGAATATCACAATCAAAAATGCAGCATCTTCTTCACCAGGTCTTAGATAAATTCTACCCCAAACGCTATAAGCAAAACATTACTCCTGAACAGCTCAGGTAAACTGTTTGATTTTCTATACATTTCATTGAAAAATATTTTACTGGCAAAAATGTAGAATTCTGTCTTTTTACTTAAGAAGTTTCAAGGAGGCCTGTCAAGTTTACTTGATGTAGAAGCTTAAACAGAACACAGGCTTCAGGAAAGGTTGCTCTAAAATAAACTAACAGTTAACTAATGCAAAAAGAGCCAAATCACCAACTACTTTTCCCCTAGACAAGAAGTTTAAGCCTCTCACTTCAATTAGACATCTCAGTTCCAACAAACACTAAGCTAAGCCTAAAATGGATTCTGTTTCTGGGTTTTTGTTTTACCCTTCCCCCAAGTGTAAATTGAATCCAGATGCCTAACGTTTGCAGTGAGCCATAAAACCAGCACATACAGGCTGCTTCAGGCCATGCATTCATTCTGGTAGGACATATTTTAGTAGGACTTTTTGATGTTCTCACTTGGAAATTGTCACACACAATACTGAGATCTCAAGTACAGAATGCAGGCCGTGCCATGGATCTCAGCTTTAACTGTTTTAATGAAAGAGAACGGTGATCTTCCAGATCCAAAGCTATTTAGGGATGCAGTGGTGGAACTAACACAATAGCTCCCTTTGGAAGTAAATTTCATCTGCAGGTAGCAAGGTAGCTGCCAACTATCCCAAATGAGCCAAATCAAGAGTGAATTAATATAAATTGCCACTCCACATAGAGCATCCTACAGACAAATTAATGTGAAGGTTTATGTAATAAAATAATTGTGGAAGTAGAGAAAATGCTAAAATAAATGAGGGTTGTACAACCCTCATAACTGACAGTGTTGGCAGCTTTGTCCCTGCTGCTGGTAGAACAGCCTTTTTGGAATGAGAGGTGTATCTATTAAGTGTTACAATGTTACCTTCCTTTGGAAGACCTTAGTAAATACTGCTGTCTTGTGTCTTGGATTCTGAAAGGCAACTGGCTGACCGGCTGGCGACAAAGTGGATGGTGCTGCAGGGATGCTCTCCCCCAGAATGCATTCGGATTTATTTGACAGTGGCCCGGAAATGGCCTCTCTTTGGAACCAAAATATTTGCTGCTAAGGTAACTGGAGCACACTTTATTATTTTGTTCCCGAGTTTGAACTAGCTGAGCAGACATACACCTGTGATAACACGGGTTGAAAATGCTTCTGCTTCAGGAAGGCGAAAAACTGAACAATACTCTGTTCAAGCAAACAGCTGCTTGGTACCACTTAGGTTTAGAAAGAAGGAAGAGAAACATGCTCTAGACACTAGAGGCTGCTAGCGTTCAGTAAATACATACTGAAGCTTCCCTTGCTGCATCAGCTGATTGTAATACAGGGTACTAACTGTCCTTACAAACCTTGCCAAAGCTTTCTCAGGCAGGAATTTTCCTGGTCATCAAGGTTGCAATTAAAAAATACTATTTACATACCACTGGAGGGGTGGAAGGCTCCCCCATAAATCACACCTGGCAGCTGATGCTAGCTAAAAGGGGGTGTTTAAATGCTGGTCTGTGCTTGACACAGAGCTGGCTGCTTCCCTTGCCACAGGAGAAAGGCAAGCTCTACTAAAGTCCTGTTGCAGGAACAGAAAAACTAAAAGCAACTACTGGGATGGCTGCCAGCCCACAGGCATTGGCAGGACTGCAAAGAGTAGCTGGAGGGAATGCTTGTCCCAGTAGCACCGTCCTTCAGCCCATCCCAGGCAAGGCTCTATACCTATTACCCATGCCCAAACTAATGCCACAGCACACAATGGCTGTATGAGAAATCTTGTTTTGACATTGACCATCTTCCCAACCCCACACAAACCTCCTCTATTGAAAACGTTATTCCAGATTTTGAGAGAAGTCCTCTCAAAAAATCAAACCAGTAATCAAAATATCAGGCCACTAAGCCTATAGGATTCTTTCTTATCTTCACTTTATCCTTAAACCCCAAGATTTATGACAGAGATATCTTTGTGTAGTGGTCAAGAAATATCTAAATTAATAATTTCATTTTTCCCTAGCCTATTTTCCCTTCCTCATTGGAAGACTGTCCAATCTGGATAGCTGTGAATGAAGATGGTATCAGCATACTGGATTATAACACTATGGTATGGTGAGGAACACTGATTAAGAAAAGTAACTTACCTCCCACAGAAAGACATTCCCTCTGAGTGCATTTAAAGTCACTAAAAGTTTGTCTTTAATTTAATATGGATCCAGAAGTTAATTTTTAGAAGTCAGAGATGAGGGAAGTCAGTGCTGTATTTGAATACTAAATAAACAAAGTAAAATTACAGCTACAGAGTAAGGTAAGGTTTCATGGAACAGCTCACTTCCTCTTCAATGGGCAGCAAATATGCTCATACATCTAGCAAAATCTCAGTGGTACGTGCTTTACTACCACCCTCTGGGATATAACAAAGTTTGGAATGTTGCTCTGTAGCAGTGAGGCATCAAGCAAGCTAGGAGACAACTAGAAATGCAATCCACATTTGAGATTTCTCTGCCAGCTATTACCTGTAGAGCCAACTACCTATACTGCCTATTATGGCTGGAGATTTGGTGTTTCTGCAGTAACAAATATATTAGTTTAAGGTGGCCATTTTTTCTTTTACAGAACTATGACTCTTTAAAACTCTCTGTTGTCTGCAGCACTTGAAGGTCTCTTATTCATACTCCTCTGTGCTGACCTTTGGAGGCTGTCGAGATGACTTCATGATTGTAGTCAGTCAAATGAAAGAAAGGAGCTCTGGAAAAAACAGCACTGAAAAACTCCTTTTCACAATGGCAATTCCAAAGGTAATTATAGAACAAACAGTGAGTTTCTTTCCACCTGGCAGCATCACAGCTGGTCATTTTGTACAAGCCCTGGGGACTGGTACTTGTGGCTGCTGCTCTAGCAATATATATACAGTAAGTCAATTCATTCAATAAGCTGGAACCTTTCATCAAGAGACTTATTCCACCTAACTCTTAAAGACAGAGCTTAATTTAAAAACCAAACAACCCCACGTGAGAAAGTATTTTACAAAAGTTATGCTGTCAATAGGTTCTAAAAATCAAAGGGCACTCTTACTTCTAATGGACTTACAATAAATCATTTTCATTTTTCCCTAGATTGTTGAAGCAACACTTCTTATTGCCAGCTATATTAACAGCCGTTCGACACCTTCACTCCTATCCTCTGCACAGCCCTCCCGAAGCAAAACATCTGCTAACAAGCTCTGGGAGACTGAAAATCGGTGCTTTTTCCCTTCCATGCCCCGAAACACTAAGGGGCCCACCCTGCTCTGAGGGCTCATTCCAAATGACTCCAGGGATTAGTTTTGGCTTATTTGTTTGCTTTGTGTTTTGTTGGGGTTTTTTTGCACTGCTCTGTACTGAATTGCAGACTGCTACGATTTTGATGGTTACACACCTTACTTTAATGCAGGCTCTGATTCTTTTTCCATAATAATAGACAAAGTTCCTTAAGGTAGAGGCAGTGTCCCTGCTCTTAAAGTATCTTGAATGTGGGGACTGTGCAGGCGTTTCCTTGCCATGCCACACTCCATCCAAAATACCACGCCTCAGGTAATTTGCTTGCACAGTGCTCCAGTCACATTCTCTCTGCTCTCTTTCCTCACACCCATTCTTCCATTACCTGACCGTACCACTTTGCTAACAAGCACATCTGTTTTATTTGATCCCTCCCATTTTCAGCTTTGCACCTGCCTTTAGATGACTGCACACCCTGTGTCTGGAATCTCAGTCCAGCTCCTAAAACCTCTAGTGACCTGTTTTCCCTATCATAGCCCCTTTAAATTATAATTTCCAGTAATCTTTTGTTTGCATCCATCCCTAATTTGCTCACTTCTTACCTGATTTAGGCTGCAACCTCTGCATGGCAGATTTGAGTGGCATGTAGGCTTGAATCTGACTGCAGTGGGCTGAGCACACAGTCCTATTTGAAGTAAAAACAGGTGGTAATGGATACTGTGGCATGTGGCAGGAACCCAGTACAAGGACGCACCCTGTTGAATTCTGCCTGAATCAGGAGCTGCGTATCACTGCCTCAGAAACTAGATACACACTGTTACCAGGGTGCAAAGATTAACATGACATCTTCTGATCAAGTAGTTTAGACATAACTTCAGCTCTATGCTCTGGTTGCGAATAGCCATAGTATTGAAGTTTTAACCAGTGTTTAAATTCAATGTTGCCACTCCCAGGACAACTATTAAGACAGTCTTTTTGCAGAGACCATAACAGTTTTTATGCAACAACCAAAACAATTTAATTTTCCCTAGAGCTGTAACGACTCCTCCCTGAAACTGATGCCAAAATTGAAAGACAGAAACATTCCAAGTCATTGCTCCAGGCGTGAATGAAAAGAAGAAGACATTGTTCAGAAGGAAGAGAATCTAAACTGACAAGAATAATTCTGATGCGAGTCAAGGATAATTTCAGATCTGAAATAAGGACTAAAGAACAAGATTTCAGTGGTACTCAAGAATATTTTCAACATCAAATAGAGGTGAAAACCTAGTGTCTTTGCATGTTGAGGTCTGGACAACTGGGTCTGGAACAGTGTCAGAGGATGCCCCAGCTCCTACAGGACTGATAGACATTTCAGGAGTCAATGCTGCTCTACACAATAGATGACCATTAGGTTGCTGCTACAGGGCTGCATGTATCACATGCTCCACCCTCAGACCAACACTTCCAGAGATTCTTTCTGTTAATCTCTGTTGTAGATGTTTCAGGATGCATTTGAAACTGAACATAATCACAGACAAAGGAAGACAAGGCAAGCACATGTTGTACTTCCTCTGTCTTTCAGCAGCTGAAACGTATCTTCCCAAACCAGCTCTACCATTCTGACTTGGCAGAAGCTGTTGCTTTCAAACTCCTGCTTCCTCCATGCTACCATAGCCAGGAAGAGGTAGTCAGCAACTGTGTACTCAAGTATTGTTGTTCAGACTTCCCTAAAGAATGGGTTTTACTAAATCTGTTTCAAAGGGATTAGATATGATTGAGAAGGTTAATGGATTAAAAAAAAAAAAAAAGGAAATTAAAAAAAAAAAAAAAGGAAATTAAAAAAAAAAAAAAAGGAAATTAAAAAAAAAAAAAAAGGAAATTAAAAAAAAAAAAAAAGGAAATTAAAAAAAAAAAAAAAGGAAATTAAAAAAAAAAAAAAGGCAATTATAGAAAAATAGAAATCTACCTGGCTTCAACTATTTTGCTAAGCATGCTAAAAAAGCCAAGGGAGAACAACTGCACTTTCAAAAGTACCATGTGCAACTTCGTAATTATGCATTCATGGGCAACTTTCCCAAATTAAAACAGTGTGAATCCAACCATTAGAACAAATTCAGCAATAGCAAACCAAAGCTATTTGCAAATGAACAAACCAACCATACCAGTGGTTTTTACTCCCTAGTACCGGCTACCAACCTTGAAATACCCAACTAATGCACTCAGTGGAGCTGATACTTAGAGAAGTTTTTGTTTCACATGTATGGTGGGTGCAAAACCACAAACTAATCAGATAAGAACATGAGACAGACAAAAATAATTCTAAGAAATTCCTTATTTTTATAACATAAAAAAAACCCACCAAAACCACCCATTTTGGGCTGTGGAAACAATATGGCAGAGACAAGCCAGGAAAAATGTGTATTAATAGAGACCTGATTTGCACATACTGTAACATACCCACTTTTAATGAATTTAAGGACATTCCTTTGAAGTTACAGAACAGGGTGGAAGCTGAGCCAAAAAAAATTTTGAGAAGGTATTTAGTCTTTTTTTTTTCCCCCTTAATTACTTCTAAGAGACACTATATATCCTGATTGAGTGGTCAGTAGTATGTATTTCCCCTCTCTAGATATACATCTCGCATGTATACAGATACATCAGTTTGAATACAGAGAAGATAATTTCTCCTCACTCAATCACCTGTGCCTCACAATTGCTCTGGTGTCTGAAGGTCTGTTTGGCAGACTGCTTCTTGTATCCCACCAGTAAGAAAACTGCTACAGAATAAATAAGCTAAGCTGTCATTGGTGCTGGAGATGCTCAAGGCATAAAAGTCTCCAGTTCACAGTTCAGAAGCTGTACTTTGCTTTACAGTGCTAACACTCAAGGCCTTAGAGACACGTACCAGGGCACACAGGAAGCAGAGATGTTGAATAAGCAGGAGCTGGCCTGAAGCTCATTATTTTCTGCCTTAATTGCACTTTAAATTGAGAGGCATGGCAAATAGAACTTATTTTTTCTTCCTTATTTTTAAAAATATCCACCAATACTTGAGTATTTCAGGGACCACCCCAGTCTGATGGATGCACATATACCTCCTATTTATAGCTTACCTGACTTCAAAAAAACCACCCTGTATAGATACCTATTTTGTATGATTCTTTGGCAGAGAAAACAATTTTTATTTTGCGCAATGCATTTGGAAATTACTATTGCTGCAGCATAGAATGAAGTTGCAAAACCCTTTGTTTTCCTAAATGCCATGCATATGTAAACAGCTGGGAGATCCTGCAAGATTTCTGTTTGTTCTTAAAATGCAGTTGTCATTAAGGAAACTGTATTATTCTCAGAATAAAAGAAACTATTTTAAAAAACAAAATAGTCTCTCAAAATAAACAAAAAATGGACAAAGATTGTGTCTGGTATCCAGGATCGTACCTGGTGAGAACCTGCTGATTCCTTTTTCTCTCTGCTGATCAGCTTTAGTGGATGACTAAAGTACACCCCGTGGGCACAGGATGTTCACTCAAAGAATCATAGAATGCTTTGACTTAAAAGAGACCTTAAAGATCATCTAGTTCCAACTCCCCTGCATGGTCAGGGCCACCTTCCACTAGATCAAGTTGTTCCAAGCCCTATCCAACACTTCCAGGGAGAGGGCAACCATAACTTCTCTGGACAACCTGTTCCAGTGTTTCGCCATTCTCACTGTCAAGAATTTCTTCCTCATGTCTAATCTAAATCTGCCCTCTTCCAGTTTGAAACCATTACCTCTTGTCCCATCACTACATGCACTTACAGAGTTCCTCCCCAGCTTTCCTGTAGACCCTTCGTGTACTGGCAGGACACTAACAGGTTTCCCCAGAGCCGCCTTCAGGCTGAAAACCCCAACAGCCTGTCTGCATAGCAGAGGTGCTCCCACCCTTGCATCATCTTTGTGGCCTTCCTTTGGACTTTCTCCAGGAGCTCCATTTTCTTCTTATGTTGGGGTCTCAAGAACTGGACAATGTACTCCAGGGGGGGGTCTCACAAGCGTGAAGTGGAGGGGGAGAATCTCCCTCAACCTGTTGACCATGCCCAGGACACAGGTGGCTTGCTGGCCTGCAGGCACACATTGATGGCTCATGTTGAGCTTCTCATCAACCAACACCCCCAAGTCCTTTTCCTCAGGGCTGCTCTCAGTCCATTCTCCCCCCATTCCATATTTGTGCTTGGGATTGTCACGACCCAGGTGCAGGACCTTGCATTTGGCCTTGTGGAACTTCATGAGGTTTGCACAGGTCCCTCTGGATGGCATCCCTTTCGCCAGTGTGTCGACCTCACCACACATCTTGGTGTTGTCAGCAAATCCACTGAGGGTGCACTCAATCCCATTTCTTCAAAAGATGGCTAAAACAATCTTCTAGACTTCCTCCTGTGACAGTTACTGGATCATTTATTCAGTGCATATTCTCAGGACTTCATGGGATTTTTACAGCACAGTCAAAGTTTCCAGCACACTCCTAAGCCCAAGACTGTCCACTCTGTTAAGACATAATTTATTTTCTGACACATCCTCCTCACTGCTCAGCAAATCTTCCTGCTGCTACAGTGCTCCTCAAGGGCCTTGACCATTTTTCCTCCCCATGAAGAAACACCCTGGCTGAGCCACACCCCAATCCATACACAACTCAAGTCTCACATGCTTCGTAGTCAAGGCACTGTAGCCTTCAGAGTCATGCTCCCAGGCCTGCCACTCTGGTTAATGGCCAATTTCTGTGCCTGCCTCACCCTTCCCAGTTCTGCCTGGACTTGCAACCAAACACAGCCTGTACCAGGGTGCAGCTTTACTAACTTCAGAGAGACTCGTTAACTTACATTAGGGCAGCACTGGAATTGAAAATCTGGCCAACCACAACATTTAGTATTTGTGAGAAATAAAACCATAAAAAATTAATAATCTAGATGTTGCCCAAAAGCAAGTGGCATATCCCCAAGCTGCTGCCTTTCACTTGGACCACCAGAGTACCTCCTGTGACGTGAATTAACTTGTGTCTTTCAAACTTTGTAGCACCATGAAAAAAAAAGCCACCTTATCTCTACCATATTGCATGATGGTGTGTTGCCACATTTTAATTCTAAATTATGCAGACAACCACAGTACAGCACTGTATGGAAGTTAAGCACAACTCCTAGGCTCCTGCCAACTTGCTGGTTTAGCTGTTGTGTTGACATTTCAATTGTCTGTTACATTACTAAGGAGTCATGGGGAAAAAAAAGGTAGAATACCAGTTAAAGGTTACAGTAACTTTTAGCCCATCAACAAGGAAGCATTACACAACCTTGAGTTACTCCTGAGAGAACAGCTCAATGAAACTTTATTCACACAGTCATTGCCATCATTTTCAACAACACATTTTCCTCTTCTCAGAGCAACAGATGTGCCCCTCTTAATGCCACACCTTTTCCAGGTCCTGTGTCACCATGCCCCTTCCCCATTCAGCAACAAGTCCACATTTTTCCTGTCTTCCTTTTGCTACTTAGGTGCTTGCAGAAGCCCTTCTTGTTGCATTTGATATCAATATGTCAAACCCCAGGTGGGCTTTGTCTTTCCTAGCCACACCTCAGACAGTGTTGCTATATTCCTCCGAGGTCACCTGTCCCTGCTTCCACCTTCTGTGTACTTCCTTTTTGTGTTTGAGTTTTGCTAGGAGCAACTTACTTATCTATACAGGCTTCTTGGCATTTCTGCTTGACTTCATGCTCATTGGGATGGACTGTTACTGACCTTGGAGGAGGTGATTTTTTAATATCAATCAGCTTTCTTGGACCCCTCTTCCCTCTAGGGTCCCAACCCATGGGACTCTTTCAAGCAGACCCCTGAAGAGGCCAAGGTCTGCTCTCTTATGTTTACTTAATTAAACATAAAAGAATGCAACAGAGTATTTTAATTGTTATTTTCTTTCTGAAATTTTCCTGTGGATTAAGAAGTTAACATCCCAGCCCACCCAACAGTTTTGGTATTTAGTATTTGGTATCTTCTTTTTTCAAACAAAAGGTTAAATAGAAACTAAGAAAATGCACATTTTTGGCAGTGTGTCCAAGGTTGCACTGTGAGTTTATCAGAATTTTCAGATCCACAAACAAGTAATGGATGTTCTTTCCTCCCTTTGCTCTGTTTCTCTGTAATTCTTTTCTGGAGAGGCAAAGAAAAATCTTTTTCTGTCTCACTATAAGAAGTTCTGCTCACCTGTCTTTGTAGCAGAAGATTTCAAGGTTCACTTGTGTGCTTGAACTGACAATTTCTGTAACAACTCTGTGAGTCTGGGCAGGCCTTTAGCCCTAACATCACTGTACTGCTGCACCACTTCCTACTCATCTGTTAAAAAAACAGCCCCGGGGCAGTTTTGCTTCCTCCTCCATGTGTCTCTCCAAGTCTTGCACCAAGTTTGCTGCCTTGATTTATTTTTTTTTTACTATTTTATACCACTTGATTGAGGAGCTGTCTTCCTCTGCTCCAGGATTTCTTGACAACTTTTGTACACTTCTATCAAGCAGTCCAGACGCGGCTTGGAGCTCTAGAATTAAAGTCAAACAACAGAGAATGAGGCCCTGAACTGGCTGTAAAAGAGCTGGAAATCTTTAACTTCCCATTGGTGAGATTTGTCAGGCAAAGAAAGGAAATGTGGAGATAACTGACACAAAGGTGACTATCAGAAACAGACGTGTAGAAGGAATGCAGTACCAAGGTACGTAGGCATCTTTCCCACATTAAGTCAACGGAGAACATGTTTTGTTGAGAAAGAATTCAGAAAATTCCAGGTGGTGTTTGGTGCAAGCTAGTGATACAGGAATGCAAAGCCATTCCATAAGCTGTACCAGCTCTGTACAGCCAAAATGCCAGTCCCTAAAGCTGTCAGGTCAAAACACAAGCACCCCTCTGCAGTTAGCCTGAGTCACTCACCAAAACAGAAATCCTCCCTTCTCTGCTCACGGTGCACAGTGACAGCATGGAAGAAAATCCACACCTTCCAACCCATTAACCTATCTATTAGATCATACAGCCTCTAGAGACCTACCCTAATCCACCAGCCTAGATGACCTCCACATTGAAAAAACTGTTTTCAGGACAGGGAATTTAGACACCTGGCCCTTGGCCCCTGCTGGTACTGTCAACAAAAGTACAACAGACAGTTAACTGAAAACATCCACTCATTTCACACAAACAGCAAACAGTGGTCAAAGTATAATGATATTCCATCACTTCTAACCTGGACAAGATTAAAACTGGCAAGGAGGTGAAAGTTTCCCAGTCCCATAGTCTTTATGGTCCCATGACTTTCAAGCTCCCAAAACAGCATTACTGTGTAAAGTCCATCAAACACCTCTCCTTGCAAGTGTTGCTTAAGAGAACAATAGGTCAATTCAGCACAGAAAAGCTCCTGTGCTCAGTGACACAGTAAATTACATTTGTGAAGGCTGACACAACTTAGAGGAACCCAGTGAAGGAGACACAATAAATTTACTAATTATTGCTCCTTCAAAACTAAGTAACATACTGACTTGCATGCTAAAGCAAGAATTACTGACAGGTAATGAATTGCAAACTGACACAGCTCTTTCTGTACTTCCTTTGCTGTTGGGAGTCAACTCTACCAATACTAAGATATTTCCATGGAAACAAAACTGTTCAGAGTTGAGCTGGGGAAAGGGGAAGAAACTACACAACTGCTTTGCAGCCTCTTTGAAGCTGGAAAGCAGCATGTGTAACTAAAACCAGGTTCCTAAGTGCAGGTGGAACTTATCAGGTGTTTACTCCCAGCAAATCCTATTTTCTCCCTTGAATATGTGTGAAATACTTAATGTATATTGTTGCTAGTAAATGTCTTTACTATTGTGGGACTAAGTTAGCAGCAACTATCAGTGGAATAGTCTACTTATGCCTATAAGTACTTAGAAGACTGACTGTGTCCAGTCATAAAATGGATGTGGACTACAAAACAGCAATCACCAACAGGAGGTGAATTAGGAAGGACAGAGGGGGCTCTAAGCCTCAGCAATGGAAGATAAGAGGCACCTCTGCACTGCTTACCACCCCTCAAGGATCAGGGCATTGTTGTGTTAGGCATGTAAAGAAAGGCAGAAAGAAAATCTATTCCCAAAATGGGACTATGAACAGGTTAGCAAAAGAAGAGAAAGGGGAGACAGGGTAACAGTAAAGCAAACAAGTTATTATACATTAAGCAAATTGCTCACAGCTTGTACTGTGATCTTTGTCAATGGGTAAAGTCATTCTAATGCCAAGGAGGTTTTTATGAGCACTTTTGGCTCGGAGCTGAGAGAAAAATCAACTACAGCACAGTGCTGTAGTTATGACAGTAACACTGATCATGAGACTACACAGAAAGCTGTATGAATCCTCAGTATCCTACATGACCTAAAGACTTCTACTTTATGCAAGGTCCTGGTTGGGTTCAGATTTACACAGCTCCCTGTTCTTCAAATGGAGGGTAAATGAAAAAAAGACCCCTAGTATGTCATTCTGAGAGATGTCTAATACCACCTGTTCCACAGTGCTCTAAGACCCAACCTGAGGGGCCAGTAAGGGCCCGTAATAAGCTACTTGTAGTGGAATAAAGTTACACTCAGACAACAGGCACACACACACAGGCCACAGATCTGGATTTCTCCACCATTCAGTCAAACTCACCTGAAAGAGTGGCACAACCTCAGATACTCCCTGAGGATCTCCAGGGTCCTGGAGGAGGATGCACAGGTAGTAGATAACTTTTTGCTACAAGACAAAATCATCAGAGTTTGAAAATGCTATGAAAGTGCCAAGAGGATCTGTTTAAACTCACTGGGCTGAAGGCAAATCACTTGAGGCCACAGTCAAGTCTACAAATTTATACCTATAGTTTTCCTCCCTTCACACACAGAAAATTACCTGTGTTTTTTCCTATTAAATTTTCAACCTGAAAAGAACACACACATGCTGGAAGGGTAAGGTCTGCTTTTCTACAAGAGCTTTGCAGAAAACCCCAGAAACTGGACAAATAAGTTCCTGAGTTGTCTTCTTACCCCTGTCTTGACTTCTTACAGAGTTGGGCATCAGGATTTGTAATAACTGTACAACACAAAGAATGAACACCACTAGCTCAGTGTTAGTAGCATTATCTACAGGGTGGATTTGGCTTTCTGAGGTGATTTGTTTGCTTAAGTTCTCCTTTAAAGGTGAAAGAACAGACAAGAGAATCAAGAGAGAAATCTGAAACAAAGCTTGCGATGTCAGTGAATCTATGGATAGTGCTATGCTTAATTTCTCTGGTGAAAATACACTGGATGTGAGTGTACCCACAGACATACAAGCGGAAAGACTGTGTATAATTACCATATGGATGGCTTCATTGATAACCACATCCTTAACTCGACCCATCTCAATAAAAGTTGTGCTCTCTTTCC
>NW_009952265.1:2187315-2189179 GCF_000747805.2 Chaetura pelagica
CTTTCCCTGAAGCATAGGATGAAGTCACCTGAATCCCAAGTGAGCCAATGACCAGCAGCGATTCCTCATCAATTTTCACAAAGTGCAGGTATATGATCAGGCCAATTAGTGTTATGAAGATAGCAGCAGAAAGCACCATACTGTTCTGTAACACAAGCCAAACAAAGACAGAGCTCTGGTATTACAATTAACTGAACACTGGTTTAGACAAAGGAATATTGCACAATAAATTATAATACTAAAACTAGAGTTACAAGGCTACTGTTATCAGGCAATTTTACTTAGGTGGGGTTCTGTTATTCACCTGACTGTCTGATACATGTGTGATGAGATTTAAAGCAGTCCTTACAGTATGGTCTGAAAGAGCTGAAATGGCCAAGCGCAAGAAAATTCTATTCCCTTGTAAATTTAGTGCAGAAATCTCAACCAAAACAAGACAGTTACACCAATGACAGCATATTGTCCAAACATCTATAGAGATGATGTCATTGACCCAGAAGTGTTGTGAAATGTCCGCTAGAACCGAGGGTGGAGTCTCAGAGGGGAAAGACAATCTTTTAAGAACAACCACTGACCTAGTGGGTTTCTTCTTACAAACTGCAAGCTAAATTTGTTCAAACCTCATCTGTCATCCTAACTTGACCACCACTCTAGAGAACATTTGCCTTCTCCTGTACATTGTCTGAGGACAAACATCTTTTGCATGCTGCGATCTTGGGACTGCTGTTAGATAAAATACAACTGATGAAACTACAGACTACAGCAAAGTCATCTGAAGACATGGTAATAAATCTTAAAGGTCCACAACCTACAATCTATTTCTGGGACATTTTAGAGAGCTCCAGGCCACACACACCCATGCATCAAAGTTGTAACTGACACTTCCCAAAGAGCTAGAACTGTATGACCCTACCACTCAAGCTGGGGCGGCACCACCCTGTGAAGTAAAGAAGTCACAAACACAAGCAAACAGAAAGGACAAAAAAACTTTTTCTATCATGGGAAAAAAACAAACAGTCGAGAATTACAGACACTGAAATCCACACAGAAACTTTCAGATCGGGTTTCCTGGCGGAAAGGAAGGAGCAGTCACTTATGTGCAAGCTGTATGGGCACATGTGAAACCAAGCCGGAAGGCAGTGGGTGGTAACCACTGGCTGAGGTGTCTGCTTTTGTAACAAACAGAACTTGAACAGGGCTTCCCTTCCAGCTGCAAGAACACGAACCATCTTTTTGTATCAGAAACCTGCCAACGGACTCACGTCACAATCTCTGTCTTCATTCCTGGGGAAAAGATTTCTGAAAAAAACTGAAGTGCAACAGTCATAGAGTTGGTCATAATGACCAGATTCCTTGGTCAGACAATTTACCTTAATCTGGAGATAACTGATCTGGCTGGAGAAGCTGGACCTTCCCTGCAGGTACAGGTCAAAATACAGCTAAACTAATATTTTTTTCATATAACTTTGACACCTGTCTTACCACCTCATCTGTGAGGCATGAGCACGTAGATCACATTGACATGGCAGTGCCCTCTGAGTCACTCAGCAAAATCCCTCCGGGGATCAGCAGGCACTCACTCACTTCATTCAGGACAGCCTTTATTCCAGATTCCTGCAGCTCATCCCCCTCGGTAAGCACCTGCCGTTCGGGCTCCCAGGAACGCACTGGGCATCGCCCAACACCCGTGGGCCCGCCTTCCCTACTCGGCAGGAGGCAAAACCAGCAGCGGCCTCCCAGAACCCACCGCGTCCCCGGGCCTGCGGGCCCGCAGACACCGGAGGGCAACCTCCCTCCTTTTCACCCCATCCCCTCGGGGACCCCCCGGGCAGCCCCCGGTACCTCGGTGAGCAGGAAGAGCCCG
>NW_009952265.1:2189392-2190907 GCF_000747805.2 Chaetura pelagica
GGAGCCCGGGGGGGGGGAGCTCTGCGGGCCCCGGGGGGCAGCGCGCTGTGCTTGGGCCGGCGCGCCAGGCCTGTCCCCGCAGCCCTGAGCCGCCCCAGGGGCGCCCGCCGGCTGGGAACGCGCTGCTCGTTTCCTGCGGCCCGGCAGTGAGTGTGTCGGGGGTGCGGTGCGGGTGTCTTGCCGTGAGGGAGACGCTGGTTCTGTCCTCGTTTGCCTTCACCAATTCCTGGTGCGTCCCTGCATCTCTTTGTGTCGTTCACAACAAGCTCATTGTGTGGTTTCTTGAGTATTTCTCTTTTGGCTTTTAAAACAACGTTTTGGGGTTCGTTGCAGTCCAAGGATATAATAAACGGGATCCTTGGCGTTGTGTGCAGACGTAATGACTGTTTGTATTGTGTTCCCTGTAATACTTCTCAGTTACTGTTTTGTATTGCTTCCCTGGCACTGACATCAAGCTACAGCTCTGCAGCTTCCAAACCACCCTGCTTTGCCCTTCTTCTTTCTTCCCCCTCACCCACCCACAGCCCTGGAGCTTTCACTGCAGATACCACCTCTTTGTGAGCAGTTCGCTTCGTCTGCGGGTTCTGCAGAGCTCTCGGGTGGATGCTCCAGATACAGATATATATATAAACCTGTTAACTTCTTGTAGGGGCAGCAAAGGAGTCGTTAACAGGCCTGAGAATCCAAGGGGCATTTGAGAATCGCCACCAAGGTCTTTGCCTGGACTGGAGGAGTGGGGGATGGTGGGCAGCGGTGGGAGGCTTGTGCAGCGTGTCTGGGACGTGCCCGTGGCACAGCAGCTGCGCTGAGGGGTCTGCTGGGCGTCTGCAAATAAAAGGTGAGCTGGGCCTGAGGAGGAAAAAATAACTGCAGACAGTGAACCGCAGGAATAGAGGAAAAATGTTGGAAGTTACAGAGAGAGCGTAGAAATTTACACATGGAGTGAAAGCGGAAAGAAACAGTAAAACTGGAATTACAGGGGTTGTAAATGAATGTTGCCAGCCTTTCAAACCTGTAGGGTTGCACTGCAGTTTGACAACACGAGTCATGTTGCCTCGTCACAGAAGGGAAAGAAGGGGGCATTTGCTGGTTTTTAAATAATTTCTTAAGCCGTGCTGTGAATAGGAGCAGTAGGAGCTTTCAGAACGCGAGGATCACCTTGAGATCAGATATTCCAGGCCGGTGCTGTCAGAGGTGGCTTTCTTACTGCTCTATCCAGGTTCTCAGGTGAAGAGCATCACCTCAGCTTTTGGTCAGTGAAGCCAGGGAGTAACATTCCTGTGAGGTGGCTCTCGGGAACTCGGCGCGGCCGCCCAGGTAGCTGGGCCGAGCTGCTGTTTTTCCCCCGGGGCAGTGACAAACTCCAACCCGTGACGCCGAGACCCATCCCTCGGGGCCTCGTTTGTCACGGTGGCCGAAAGGGGGGGCACCAGGGGAAGGGCTGTTCCCCGACACCTGGACAAGGCCTGAAACGGGGCGCGCAGCCCGCGGCGGCAGCGGGGCGGCCCGGGGTCG
>NW_009952265.1:2192601-2200392 GCF_000747805.2 Chaetura pelagica
CTCGGGGACAAAGAGCGGCCGGTCTGGCCTCAGCCCCCGCCTGCGCCCCGGGGGTACCCGGCACCCGTGCGGGTGCGTGCGGCGCTGTGCTGTGCGGTGCGTGCTGTGCTGTGCGGTGCGTGCTGTGCTGTGCGGTGCGGTGCGTGCCGTGCCCTGCTGGCTGGGGAAGGCCGGGGAAACCTGAGGCCGTGTGGAGCGTTCTGTGCTCCCGCTGCGTCTGGACAAGTCATACCGTGTTCCGCAGGTTCTCACAGCATCTGTTTTGTTTCTCCGTGTTCGCTACCATCTGCTTAACTCCATCCTGAAATACTCGCGTGCTTCCAAGCGATAACATTCTGAGGATTTTTCCAGAAAGTTCTGATGCATATGTGAAGTCTTGTCTGAAGTTTTGCTTTGAAAACACTGTATGAATTTAAATTTTCTGGTGTTTTGACTGTTACTCAAGCGAATCTATGTGCTTGTGTTTCAGTTTCTTGCATCTATTGCTTCTACAAGCTGAGACCCACAGAACACTGTTACCGTGGTTATTAGAAATAGGACATGAGAGGTAGAAATTTGTAAATCTGAACTCTGTCTTGGAGAGTCTTTAATCTAAAAAAGTATTACTCAAAACCATATGATGGGGATGGATTGCAGGGGTGCACCGCAGAAGGCAGCTGGTATCTGCGCTGTGTGGTTGGTGTCGCTGGAGTCCAGATACGTGCAGAGGAAAGATAACTGCCTAATAAGCAGTCTTATTCTAAATTGTAAGACCTCTTTCGAAACAGAAGCTGTTGTTCTGTGCAGCCCTATAGGTGTATCCTGGGTATCTTATGATTCACAAGCTGTAAAGTCCCACTTTGCAATCAAATGAGTAGACCGTCATTTCCTGTCTTGTTTTGTGCAAAGCTGAGATATATGCCATCTTTGGCAACATTTGCATTCTGGTGAGCAAGATTAACCTCAAAAAGCATAGAAAGGAGTGTCTGAAGCAGGTCTTATATACTGGAATAAAAGCAGGTCTAGATGTTACTGGGCTTAGAGTTTATTTAAAAACAACAGCTTATTCTAGGTAAGGTTGTAGGCAGCAATCTGTTCTTGTCTTGATGAGAGAATTTTTTACTGGGAAGTTTGAGGGTTTTCTTTCAAGTAGTTCAGCTCTAATACTTCATTTTTTTTAAGAATGCTTTTGGAAAACAAAACAAAACAGTGGAAAAGCCTCATTTTCGTGGCACAAGCTTACTTCAGTAGAAACATGGAGATGGTAAAAAAGGAGGAAGCAAGCCCTTTCTGGATTCCAGTAACAAAAAGTTGTGTGGATAGAAATGAAGGAAGCTGAACTAAAAAAAAAAAGTTGAAGGTGAAAAATGCTTTCACTGTTTAGCTGCTTATGGACTGATTATTCGTTAGTCAATAATGCACGTGGGTATATTTTCTTGCTGTTCCCTTAGAGTTTTTAAAGGTTCTGGGAACTGTTTTTCTTTCAGTTTCCTTTTACGGACTTATTCCTCTGGGTTAGGGGTTTTTCAGTCAGTGTTAATGTTTATTGCTGCTTAAATCTCTGCAGCTTTTATGAACAGGTTGGGATGACACATGGATTTTAACAGGCTCTGCTGTGAGGGCCCATCCTGAACCAATGACAGTGAACAGCACACACAGAGGAGTTGTTAATCTTGCAAAGAAAATCTGCTTGTTGTAGCCATTTGTATGGTGTATCTCTGCTGTTCATGGAGATTTTACAAATTACTGTTTCTGTCTTGGGGCTGTTTGTTTTTCTTCCCTCGGCTGGCAGAGTAGTTTTGCCTGTAGTACTGTGCTAATAGTGCCATTGCTTGGACTCCTGTGGTACGCTGAAATGGCAGCAAAAATGTAACTGCTTTCTTCTTTGTCTTTCTAACACTATTAGTTTTCTTCTCATACATTAAAGAAGGCAACAGAGCCACAGCATTCTAATTATTAACTTATATTTATCTGTTAAAATAACAGTTTTTATGGTACCTTGAAAAGGAGTAGGTAACTAATACTGCAGCAGACCAGGCCTCTCCTTCAAACAGAAATAACACTGATCTAAGATGTAGGGCTTCTGTTCTCTTGTCTGTATTGGTTGCTTCTGAAGCCTTTTGTGTCTATAGGGTTTGGGAGGGGTGGGGGAAGTGGTGGTTGTTATTGTTGCATGCTCCCATTCCCTATTGGGCAGTGGATTTCCTACCTAGAGAGAGTTCGAAGCTGAACTGAAGTTAAAATGTTTGATTTATTAATCTTCCATTCACAAATTCAATTAGACCTGAATAAAATAAAGATGCTCTGAAGTTTCCTCTAAAATGTAGCATTCAGGTAGTCTAACCAATGCACTATATTTGGTTGGTTGGTTTAGTCTTGTGTGTATATACTTTGAATAGCAAGCAACCACAGCCTTTTCGGATGTTTGTGTGCCTGATTTATCAACTTCCGTTGACAGTGCTCAAGCCACACTGGAGATTGTGAGAACATCAGACCTTTGTTTCTCCGTTTTGCACTGTTTTGCATTTTGCTTTCACTAGCTGGTATCTTTAGGAGGGAATTTTCTTGTTCCTTTCGCCCTATCCTAATTTCAGGTCTTCCATAGTGTTATTGCAATGTCTTGACCTGCTATTACATTTTTCATTTCTGGGGGATGATCCCTCCTTTGGAAGAGACTGTGACTACATGTATATGGTATAATAAATTCTTGGCTACCTGAAGCTATGACTGCCTATGAGCAGCTTGTTTATGCTTAGGCTGAAATATGAGGAGGGAGCTCTGAGGCAGATGGTTTCACTAGTCTGTACCAGGCTGTCAGCTGAATCCAAGCTACTAGCTTGACTTTTACCCCCTTGTTAGAAGCAGGGAGAACACTGTTACGTGTTGGTAGTAGCTTGAGGTGTACTCAGGAGACTTCATGTAGCAGGAGTCCAGCTCCCAAGCCAAGACCAGTGGGTGTGCAAGGTTGTAGCAGGGATAATTTAAAATATAACTGACATCACCTTGGTGATGTTTCTTTTGTCTATGCTTCTTCTCATAAGGGAAACTAAAATATTAACACCTTAAAGGACTCTTCCATCTTCCTATAGAGGTAAAAAGTGCTCTGAAAACAGAGACCCATAACTCCAAGGCATGGGGGAGAAGAGGGTGCAGAGCTTGCAGGGATGTGTATTGTTCTGGCACTGAAGAGAAATGGGATGCAATATGTAGAGGCACTTGGACTTTTGATGCAAAAGCATGCACCAAATAGGTGATGGGTGCCCTTGATCTAGAAGATGAAAAGTGTGAAGTTCTTTAAAACAATTTCTTGGACCTCTCCTGTTTGCTGCAAATTAAGCAGAGAATCTGACCAAACTTAAATCCAGAGTGTTTCCTAGTCCTCTTACTTGAAGGATGGTACCCAGATTTTTCTAAGCAGCAGATAGCTGTTTAGTTAATTAGTAAAGCCCTTGAGGTGACTTAGAGCAGCTTTGCTGTTGCTAACATAAAAATAACTTCAGTGTAACATTTCTGCCCCAGGTATTCATTCTTGTATGTCGATTTTTGTTGACTGTTGATTTCCTTTTTTCCACCTCCTTTTCTTTACTCAAAGCTGGATGTGGTTAGGTTGCTGAGTTTAGTCAAATGGATTTGGATTACTCTAGAACTGATTAACTAAGTTTGGATCCGAGTTGCTGATTTGACAAGTTAGTGACAGCAGAGAGGTGGCGTACAAACAGAAGTAGAGCTACACTTGTCAAAGAGAATGACCATCATATTACTGTTCTTTTGTTTGACCAGAACAAAGCTCTTTGTAATAGTGTTCAAAAGTTTAGTGTTGTGACTCAGAAAGGCTCCTAAAAGGGGAGTGGAGCTGCTAATCCCCATGTGACTATAGATACACTCCTGCTTTGCCTAAAACGGTTGGGTTCCTACTGACATCTACTACCAGAAATAACAATTCAACTTTGCTGTCTCACCAACATTACTCATATGGTTAGTTTCAGCCTTAACAATTAATAATGAAACTGCTTATTCTAAATATAGCTCTTTTTTTTCCATCTTTATCTTCTTGGGTGAAGAGATTGAGAAAGACAGTCTTTCAGTTATGCACCAAGGTATGCATAATATGCTGCAGTGTCAGGAAAGTATTTTTCATCAGCTCATCCAGTACATAGGTGTTTAAAGAGTTACCTTTGATAAACTGTAGCATTCTGCTTGCCCTATATTTGAATTAATTTGCCTTAATTTGAATTTACAGACAGTGGTTTTACAAAAATCTAGTTATGTAAAAAACAACATCCGTCAGGAATTCAGTCTTCTTAGGCTAGAATCCAGTTCAGCTTTGCACTAGCTCTTACATCAATTGTTTCTTTTCAGAGCTCAGTGTGTTAAACTTTTAAAGACTTTCTAGTTTAGTAGAGCCAGTCAAATATCTCTAATCTGTAGAATTCCAATAGTCTAAATTTATTGTATAGATAACATAAGGATCTATTTTAGTCTCTTTCCTCACATTTTCTGCTGTTGATAATTAAACTCTTGTCTTTCTCCCATTTCAACTGTAACTGCTAGTGTGTCAAGCAGCATGTTGTTTAGTTAAATATCTGCATTGTTGAGATGAGAAATGCTATGGTTTGGGGGTTCTTTCTGACCACATCTGCCGTCAGTACTGTTGAAGCTAAGGCTATTAATTTCCTAGGAACATTCTCAGGAAAAAAAAATAAATCTGTTTGGGATATACATAAAGATGTTAGAGTAAAAGCTAAGTCTTCTGTCCTACAAAGCAGAAATGGGAATTTTCTTTTTTATATAGGCACTCCCCTCCCCCTTTTTTCCCCTGAAACAGAACAGGCAAATAGCAGTTATTTTCTTTTTCCTTAAGCATGACCATGTACAAATGCTTCTCTTTAACAATATCAGTAGAACATGCTTATGTAGTATTGCAGCTCATTTCCAAAACTAGAATAAATGATCTCTTATTTATACAGAGGTTAATAGAGATTCAAGAGACTCTTATTCTTGTTTACCTCTCAAATGTCAATTATTCATGATTGGTTAGCTTCAAATGCCAGTGATTTGACAATAATCAAAGCACAGCCAAATGAACTGGCTGTAACTGGCATTTGCAGTGAGCCTTTGAAATTATGCCAGTTGTCAGAATTCATCAAGGGCAGGTGCTGCTCTGCTCCACTCCTTCAGGGAAGGTAGCCAGGAGGTGACTGTTAACCAGGCAGGCAGAAGGAGCCCTGGTGAGGCTTTGGAGGACAGCTGTCTGGAGGAGGCCTCCATTGAGGCCGTTTCTTGGTCGCTTTGGCACAACACACCTTGTTGGCTAGCTCACCTTGAACACAGGAAGCTAAGCTCCTGTGGGGGAGTGTGCTCTGACAGTAGTTACGGTTTATCCCTTTCTATGATGTACCCTTTGATATTTGCCTAATCATAACTAGTCTGAGAAGTTACTGGGAAAGTGCCAGTAATGAAAGTACGTGGAGTCAGAGCATTCCTTGCAGTCGGTCAGTTCTGATTCTCTTCCTTTGCCTATGCTGATGGAGGACATCTGCTCAGTTTTGCTTTGGAATGAAAAGCTTTGTGTCAGTCATTGATTTGATGTTTGTTTGTTTTATTCCTTTCCCATTTGGCGGGTGCACATCTAGGTTGCACATTATCCATAAAGTTGGCTTGAAAAGAAACTTCATTTGGGGTAAAGTTCACTCACTTTCATTGTAATTGTTCCTCATATAAATTTAGTTTAAATAAATCTAAAAAATTAAGCTATGCTGATGCAGATCAGGAAACCTGAATAGATTATTTCTTACTGATCTTTCAATAAAGAGAGATTAGCATAAAGGACCAAAGAACAGAGAACTCTTGGTGGTTTTGTATTTCTGTGGGTTTATGGTGATGCCCTTCATCCTTCATATTTGTGTATTATAAACTTAGTTTTATTATGTGAATTTCTGCACCCATAAAATTATATCTGGATTTGAATAAGTTCAGAGCATGTAATGTTTTCTTTTTTTACTATGAATGGTGTTGAAGCAGAGGAGTTACTGGGGAGGGGTGCAAAGGGAGATGATGGAGAGAAAATTTGTATAATTAGTTGGGTTTTGAGGGAGATGACAGAGAATTTGTATAATTAATTGGGTTTTGAGGGAGATGACAGAAAATTTATATAATTAGTTGGGTTTTGATCTGCTTTATGGCACACAGAATCTGTTAGTACTTCCTCATTGGAAACTTTAATCCTGTCTCTCATTGTGGATTCAGAAGGCCAAGATATCTATGGCAAGTATGTTCTTATGTTAATATGGTACAAATAATTATTTTTGGATGGAAGGTGGAAATTTCTGTTGTAAAACCAGCTGGTTAAAAGTGGGGAATGAGGCACTTTAAACAAAACAACAAAACACCGAACCAACCAACCAAACAAAAAAATCAGATCTTTCATTTTAAAATGAAGTAGTGAGTTGGTCTGATGTTAGTTTCTTGCCATTGATAAGATGGAGGGAGAGAAGGCATCAGTCATCTCTGATATATTCTGCTGTCCCTTCTTCAAGTGTTAACCTGTCTGAGTTCACTAATATAGTAACTGTTACTCCTGTAACAATCTGAAGCGCAAGGTGCTTGTTGTTGAGGGGAGCTGATTTGGTATGATGACTTGCTGTGACTGTAAGTGCTTACTTGTGTTCTTGCTATTGTTAACTGTTTCTGGTTTAAGCTTATTTGAAGGGAATTAGAACTTGAGCAGGGTTTGTTGGAGTGGCAGACCGCAAGAAGTGCACCCTTGCCTCCTCTCTGATGCAAGCCACAGTACAAATGTTTCCCAACACCCCATACTGACGTTTTTGGAGACCTCCTCGTCAGGTCAAGCACACTGGGTTTCGTAAGAGATTTAAGTTATAAAGGTTATCAAAGGGAAATGAAGTGGCTGCTTGACTTCAGGTCAGAAAAAATATTTCTTGGCTTATTTTATGCAAGCGACATCTGGAGACTACAGACTTGAAGTAGCAAGTGGAATTGAATTTGCTTGTTGTGGTTGTATGAGCTGAAGCCTTTTAAATAGAAAATGATACAGAAACTGTCTTAAACTAGACCTTTACAAATTCCAGAAGACAAGGAGGAAAATTCCAGGGTGGAAATCACTGAGACGTGAACTTGCCTTTTAGGAAATGAAATTCTAGAGCCGGCAGAAATCTATTGAGTCATCAAATGTCTGTATCTACTACAAATTTATTCCAGTAGGTACATATTCAGTTTAAAGATAATTGGAGGCTTCACATGAACTGAGTAGCAATAAGGGCATCATTAAACTAGGCTGCTGAAGTCTCAGTCTCTTATAGTGGGAACCTTGCTAGCCTAATACCCTATTAATGGAAAACTACGCACTTAGTCTATTTTTTTTTTTATACACACACCCCTTGGTGTGTGTGGATAATTCTGGAGGGTTAAAACTGTCTTAAAATGGGCTTCAGAATGCAGTGGTCTTAATGAATAAAGTGATTTGTTTGCTGCTGTGCAATATTTTGACAGTGTCTCTGAGAGGATTAGGAAGTCTGTACCATAAGGCAATGAGCTTAAACTGAGAGAAAGGATAGTAACAGCCTGTAGGCCTTTGTTTTGCTCACTGGAAGGAAAATGTTAAGTTTGTCTGTAAACACTGTTCATAATGCTCACGGCTTTCTGAAAGGCCGTTCTGTGTCTGTGGTGATTCACTAAATGGGCTGTAATTTGAACAGTTTGCAGGAGTGGTGCTTTCAAGTCAGCAGGTTTATGTAACACGAAGTATGAAGTAAGTCCTAATAACTGTGGGATTTCCAGATTCCTTTGGAAGCT
>NW_009952265.1:2200524-2217375 GCF_000747805.2 Chaetura pelagica
TTCAGCAGGGTTTAGAAACCCAGAAGAGGAAAGACTTAATTTTTCCATTAATTTAGGCTGTACGTTTTACCTCTAACTCACAAATACCCAGTGTAAAGAGTCAGTGTCAGGAGATCGTTTCTATCTCATGTTCCACATGCTTTTGTTCAAATTCCTGTTTGCTGCCTGGGAGAGCTGTTACAATTGTTACAGTAGTATGCCATTGGGAGGTATCAGCAGGCAGCCTGGGTTTTGAAAACTGAATCTCCTGCTATCACATTGCTGCTTCTGGCTCTGGTGCAGTATCATAGTAGAGGAGGATGGGAAGAAGGCTTTCCCTGCTGCTGCCTGGATGTTTTCCATTTAAAATGCCCTCAGATTCATGAGCCACCTGCTTTGACAGATTAAAAATGGCTCAATCTCTGCAGGCAAATTACTTGCTGTAGTAACTGCTGCCTACCGTGGGCACTGAATAAATGGACTGTATTTTGCTTAGGATGATAGGAAGTGCATGTTCCCATTGCCATACAGCTTGCTAAAAGGCACCTCAGGTCCCAGTTATAAGCATTATTTGGTTTGGCCTACATTAATAGGTTATTGGAAAAGGCATGCAGGAAACTTCTTATCCTAAATCTGTTCTTAATTGGTATTTCTAGCTTTTTTGCCTAGGTATAAGTTGGGCTCATAACGATGAAAAAAATGTGGTATTGTTTTTTGCCAGACATAGGTAAGATTCTGGTTCTGGCAGTGCAGGCTGAAGAAGCAACTGCTCATCATTCCCTGGTCTACTGGTTAAATGCCTGTGTGGCCTTTTCTAACCTGTTCTGGTCAAAAGAGATGGACCTAGGAAAGGTCTACTGTACAAACTATTTCAAGCTAGTTTATTAATTTCTGGCTGAATTGTGCCCCCAAGCAGCTCTGTTAATGGAACTGTCTGAGGGAGCATAGAACCACTGCGAATTGCGCTCCTAAGCTGTAGAGATGTGTACTGGCTTTAAATGCTAATAATTTATAGTAACAACAGGAGGGCTGTTATGCATATATGCGTCTTATTGATGTAACTATACTGTGTGTTAATAGTCAGATTGCTACCTTTATCTCCCTCATGTCTTTCAAGTTCCTGTGACATAAATAGATTAATCAAACCTGGGGTGTGTTTTTTGTTTTGATCACTTGAAAAATGGATCTCCTCCTGAGCCAGAGGGCTGATGGACTCGTATAGACCTGGTTGTTACAAATTTTCTGAGTTTTTAATTGACTAATGAATCAAAGAGAACATATTTTTCACTGGAATGTAATTTCTGTTAGAGCTTGGAAGTGAAACAAAAGACTTCTTTTGATCATGTTTAATTTAATACTATTTAGTTACTAGCAGAAGTCTGTGGTGTTGAGTCTGTCAGTACTATATGGTATTGTTTCATGTAAAAAGAACTTCAACCCTGGCTAGACCTGATCTGCTGCACTGACTGATGGTGTGGGTTCTGTGCTTTCTATTGAATGTAAGGAAGCTGGCCTTCCTATCTGCCCACGTTTTTTCCAGTTTTCAGAATTTGGATCTACTGTCTTTTAAGACTCATATCTTAATGGTAACTTTGTGTGCTGATAGAAAAAGCTGTTTATAGCTATTAGTATCTTAGAGTGCCCCAAGTACCAAAGAAAGTAAATGTGAGTTGTGTGGTGTAGTGGGTTATAGAAATATTTCACTAATGGCCAAATAACAGCAAGATCCACCAGGCTGCACTACACTTGACCATGTCTATCCATTGAGCAACTTGTATGTTTAGCAAAATAATGTAGTTGAGAAAAATTTAGTTTAATTTCTTTAAAACAAAACTAAATGCAAGCAGGCAGATTAAATGGAAAATAATTCAGGTCTTTTAAGTATTAGACTAATATCTGAGACATGATAAATAGAAGCTAAGAAAATGCATCAATAATTACTTTAATAATTCTACCTAGATTCTTTTTCTTTGCTGCTCAGGAAGCATTAAGACAAACGTACATGTTGATTTAATCTTCAATGTCTGGTCAATGCTAATAAATATATGTGCACACTTGTGCATGCATACTTCTAATGGCTTCAAGATACATGGTTTATCTGTGTACTGTGAATTTTTGTGTACTATTTATTCACTAAGATTTGCTTTTGCTGTAAGGTCATTCAATCACAGCTTTCAAAACTCTAGAGACAATTAAAAAAAAAATAGTAGAAAGGAAAGATAGTAATGTTTGAGGATTTGATTAGTGTGTACTTGTGAGATTAACTATATCTTAATCAGATAGCTGCTGCATGCTTGGCTGCAAATTTACTACTCTGGGAGACTTGAGCTGTCCTCTGCAAGCACAAAAACAGTGTGCCTAAGTAAGAGAGAAGCACAAGGCTGAGAAAAGAAGCCTCTACAAGGTTTATTAACTCTTATCTGAAAAACAATAAGCTTTTGCAGGTGGTAACAGGAACTGAAGCCATATATTTTTCTTTGACAGTAGGCTTTCTTAGAAAAATAACTGGAGAGAGACATCAATGCAGGAGATACAAGAGTACCATTTGTCCAAAAGGTGGAAAAGATCCCAGAATTCTGGACCCCAAAAGTGTCTGTCCATCCATCTTTACCCCACCATAAGCTGTATGGGCCTGATGTGATCATAAGAAATGAAAGGCATTTTTATTCAAAGTTTGAAGCCAGTCTTTTTTGCCTTACCAATGGGACTGGGAGGAAGGTGCGGTAAAGAAGAGAAATTCTTGAATCCAAGTGATAATTCTCTAAATACACATGCTAGAATCTGCCCTGTTTGGCCTGCCTGGAGCATAACCTGAAGAATCTTAACCAATTCCTTGAGGTGCTATGAAAGATGTCATGGTTGATTCTTTGTGTTTACACTGATCTAAAGATGGAGCTTCATGATATATTTTCCTTTCGTTCTTGTGCATCTTTTAATGGGCAGAAATGCTGTGATGTGATTGGATATCCTGTAAGAGAGAACTAAACATAGGTGGCAGTCCTTTCTTCCATTACACTGTGTACTGTGCTGTCCTGCAATGTGTAAGTTGCTGAACACAGGACCTAACTGTGGATTTACTTCCCATAGATATCAGACGTTTTAAATCAAAGGTATTAACTTGTACAGCATCTCCAACAGATTTTGATGAAGTACTTATGTCTTGCAGGAAGACATAAAGAAATATATTTTTGACATTCATTGAAGATATATCAGAACTTGCAGCTCTTTCCTGATTCTGCACAGCAGCAGAATTAAACAGTAAAAAAAATGTAGTGGTCACACAGATCGGATAGCACATTCAAATCTGAACAAAATGGGCTCAAAATTCCAGATACATCATCCTACTGGCTTATTAGGTATAGCCTAAGGGAAGGGGTAAAATGCTGTTTGCCTGTGTTGCCTCTTGAAATCTAGGGAGTGGTATGTTGCAGTCCTGCTTAGTGCATTAAGTCTGTGCAGATGATGTATTTTCTCAGAGTTGCTGAGACTACATTTATTTAATACTTGTCAAATAGCTGTGCTCAGCTGACGCATCTTCTCCTAGCAAATACCCTGACAGAAGTCCCTGCTATAAAAGTATACTTGCCTATTTCCCAGGCACTTAATTCTCAAGTGACTCAACCATTTGCCTTCATGCTTTCTAGCAATCAGAACTCTTTTTGAAATTAGAATAGTCATGTTTTTCTCAATGCTGCTTTTATTGTATTTACACCAAGCAAATTCAGAGTCTGTCTCCTAGACATTAGACTAATAGCTTAATGGAAATTAAGCAGGAAGCCCCAAGCACCAAGTGGGCTATTTCTTCATGTTGGTTTGCTTGCCTTAATTTTTCCTAGGCATGGGATAGCTAAGGACAGAGTGTCGAGCTCTTGCCTAAACGCTTTGAACTGCAAACAGATGAGTGATTCAGAGGGACAAAAGAGACAGGCTTGACTGGTCTTCAGGGTGGCCTTGACTTAAGGCACCACTGGTGTAGCTGTAAATACCTTGAGACCTTTATAGTTCTCATCAGTGCCTGCAGCAACAGGCCCATCTGGAACTGAGAGGCTATGGCCTTTGAAATAACTGTTAGCGATTTTTCTACCTAAATGACTGTCAAGAAAGCACACAGTATTGCAGAACAGAGCTTCTAGGGATAAGCTCTATAATGTCTATGAAAGAGAATTAAACTTTAAATGCATCCAGTTAATATGCTTCTAGTTGGGTAGAGGAGGGGAAAAAACCAAATCACTCAAATATGTTCCCTAATCTTTGAAATTACTGCTTTTCAGGGTAAGTGGACAGAAATGCACTCTAGGAAAGGCTGAGTCTTAGACCCAGCATGTTTGTCAGGTGTCAACACCCAATTAAGGTGTAGCTGCCAAAGACAGGATCTCGGAGAGGGTCAGGATCCAAGCCCTAGAATTAAACTGCCTATTCTGTGTTGAGAAAATGGACAATTTCTCTTACACTAGTGCATCCTCAATGGAATTGCTTCGAAGTACTGTAAGCACATTTCCATTATTGGTAATTTGGCCCTTTTGTGCCTGGATTCTTGTTTGAAAATCGAAAATAAGTGCAAGGACTTGGGTACAGTTAGTGAAATGTACAGTCCTAGGCATCTGTGAGCTCATTTAAGGCTGTATATAACCTGTCTAATTGGGAAGCAAGATGGCAATACAGACATACTTTTTCATGCTAAAATTGCCAAGAAATAATTTTAAAACAATTCTGTTTTTCTAGATGGCTTCCTGTGATTGTCTCATTGCTAAATTAAAGCAATTATACTACTTTAAGCTTTCTAATCAGTGAAGTTGTGACAGTTTTTTGCAAGGGCATGCATATAGTCAAATAAATTCATTCCATTCCTGTTACTCCTTTTATACTTGCCCGACTGTATTATGGGGACCATATTTTGAACATTTCTCTGGTCACTTACTCACATTCTCCTTTCCCTGCTGTGTTTCCAGGATGCCAAGTGTATGACTTTGGAGACTTGAATTTCCCTCAAGTTCCCAACGATGAACTGTACAACAACCTGATTTTATATCCACGGTCAGTGGGTTTAGCCAGCCAGGTACTGGCTGATGCTGTAAGCAGAGCAGTAGCTGCTGGACACAGCTGTGTGACTATAGGAGGTGATCACAGGTGAGCTGAACTAGATGTAATTAGTGGTGCATGCTGCAGGTCGACACTTGGAATATAAGAATTTAATTTAAAAATAAGGGGACAGTGGGAATAACTTGGGGTCATTTCCTAGCTGTATCATAGGGTAGCAGCACTTTGATTGCTGGGGCTTTTAAGGTGGAACATAGAAAACTGCTACAAAAATTGGACCTTCTGAGGTATTCCTGCTTTGTTCCACACTGTTCTGCAATCTGCAGACATACAAATCAGGTTTTCCTGTTTGGGAAAGTTTGTGTAATCAGGAACTGTTGCAGTTTCTTTATTGCTGAATGTTTTGTGATGCTTCTCTAAGCTCTCAGCTCTTGGAATGGGTTTCTAATAGTTGCATGCAGACCATTTTGTAATAGATCTTATAACCTGAATCTCTTTCCTCTCTTTTTGCACTAACCTTTGGTCTGAGAATTGGATGAAAAAGGTAGAATGTGAGAATGAATTGTGGGGGGGAGGTGTCATGCCTGGAATGAAAAAATGGGTGAATAGCAGAAGTGATGAATAAGCACAAAGAGTTAATTTGGAGCTAGAATAAGTGAAGATTGGAGTGTGGGAAGGGTGACAGGAAAGTGCTGTTTCTCATCTGTCATGACTAGCACAATCCTGTAGAGTTACTTGGATTCTCCTGGAAAAATGACAGGGACATGCCATGCAGTTTGTATGGGATGCCCCCTTTATTGTCATAAATGTCTGATGTGTTGAAACATGATAAGGTTGCTGATTGATGTCGCAGACTTCCCATTGTGCCTTGTAGTTGTTCTGTAAGAAATGGAGACTAAAGACTTTGCTCCTGTACTTCCAGCTTGGCACTTGGTTCTGTCAGTGGCCACGCACGACAATGCCCACACCTTGGTGTGATCTGGGTGGATGCACATGCTGATATCAACACCCCTCTTACAACTCAGTCTGGAAGCCTCCATGGACAACCTCTCTCCTTTCTCTTGAGAGAGCTTCAAGATAAAGTAAGTCCCCTGCTTGTACAGTCAGCCTACATTGAAAACCTCAGAGCATTTTACTTTTTCTGGTGCGTGGTGCTTTCTCATCTGTTGCAAATGCAGACCTTTTTTGGTTACAGGCAAAAATATGCACTTCTGTGTGTATACATGTGTGTATATATATATACACACACGTAAATATAGATATACATATGCACACTTAGAAACAAGAATGAGAAAAAGCGCTTTTTTTTGGTATTAGTACCCCTGTGGGTTGTACAGTAAGCAGGAGCTCACACAAGCTGTATGTACCTGCTGACCATGGTGTCAATTCTGCTTAAGGAGTGGATTGGGTGCCCATGCTGTGCAATGGCAGCAATTGTACCAGCTGAGGGAACCTCCCCCCAGCCTAGCCTGTAAGAGCTGTGCTGAGCTCACCTCCAGTGACAGCAAGTATTGCATACCCTGCATGCTTCTCCTGGGTAGTTTGGCTCTTCCATGTTTTGACAACCTTGGGGCCTGACAAGGGCTGTTCCTGCATGATCTGGCTGCTCTGATGTTGGCTCCACTGGCAAATATCACAAATCAGAACAGCTGTACCTGCTTGCAGGGTGCTCTTAAAGAGATACTCTTTGTTGTGGAAAGAGGTCAGATTATCGGAAAGAGAGCTGTTTACTGGGGTGTATGGAATGTGCATGGCCAGTCTTTCCTTACTACTGACATGATGCTAAACAGTAGGTTGACCTGAGGCCTACACATCCCTTTTGGCTTAGCTGTGGACTCCATCTCCCCATGCAGATACCTGTAGCATCTACTGCAGATCAGTGGCAGCCTGTGCGCTGTTAATAGCTGGGGCCTTTGCATAAGAACTTAAGACAGTCCTGCTCCTGCTCTTCAGCCTAAGCTTCAGCAGAAGCAGATCAGCCACTGCAGGTTGAGAATGGATGCTGGAGCTGCAGAAGACCTGCCTGTTTTGTCTGGGCACTATGCACTGCTAGTCATTTATCTTAGATTTATTTTTTTTCTCTGCTAAATTTTCGGGGTGCTGTGTTGATGGAATTATGACACTTTCCAAGTAAGATTAAGCATGTTTAATGGCTTCATGGCTATTGAAGATACCATTGTGTTAGCACCTTCCCGACATAGCAAGTTTGCTATCAACTGATAAAGCTCCTCTGCTTTTCTCCTGTAAATTCTTTTTAATTAGTTCCATCCACAAGTCAATAGAATAATTTGGTGGTTTTACATACTTTTCTCATTCTAATAAGTGCAGTGTGGTCTCTATAACCACGTTAGAATTCCCAAAGTAATGCAAGATTAATGGGGCTTCTTGAAATTACATGAGAAGGTTAATATAAAAGATTACTGTATTTATAGCTGGTAATATTTTTCTTTTTGGCAACTCCACCCACTTCTGCAGAAGAGATGGGAAGAGCAATATAAAATTTTGTTAGCTTTGGAGCTTTGTCTCACTGAGAATAGAAGAAAGCAAATCAAAACTATCTCAACTACCAGAGGAGCAAAAAAGCAGAGTAAGATGCAGCTTTCATCTTCTGTGAGTAGGACAAAAAGTACTTAAGCAGCTTCCTGTGTATACATTGATAGTTTGGTCTGCTGGGCTCTGGTTCTTGAACAGCAAGAAAAGCAATATTTTATATTTTTTTTAGAGCTAGTAAAATAATATTGTGAGCTTTCTGGGGTCAGTGGGGGAGCTGGACTCTTGTCAGCAACAGTATGAAGAAAGAGTAAGATTAGGTTATACTTAGTGAGTTAGTCAAGTGTTGGTTATGAGACCTTGTCACAAGCCCACCTCAATTCTAGCTGTCAGGAAGCTTGTGCAGAAACATGACACAAGCCTTTCAACCTGTATTTTCAGCCATGCAGGCAGGCACTTACTCAGGGTTTTCTTACCATAGTGTAGTCCTTTTTAGAGGGAGGAAAAAACACCACTTGTCCTGCTGGTACCAGGTGGCTTCTACAACATTATAAACAGCTGTTTATCAGTAACAGAATGTGCCTTAGACAATAGCTTGTCTGGCTACACAGGAGGGCACCTTTATATGTGAACAGGAGTGTGTGGCTTGCTCCCTCATCCAGGAGAGCAGCTGTTTTGGTAATGGGACAAAGATTTACTGTCCTTTCCTGACTGCTTTGCAAGGATTCTTTTTGAATCCTGCAACTGCTTGCCACAAGCAGGATGCCTACTCTACTCCTACAATCTGCTAAGCATAACTTCCTTCTCAAAGCAACAAACCAGCTAACCGGTTAGTTGCCCTTTGCTTCTAAAGGAGGCTTCTATCTTTCTGAAAGGGTTCATAGCATGGCAGTGTGAGAGGAGAAAAGAGACTTTTCAGTGAGCCCTCTATCTCTCTCTCCCTGCTTGCTCTCATACTGTGAAAGGCTTTTTGAGCAATGTCCCTCTTCATCATGACACACCTGTGCATGCTTCTCTGGGTGGATTCCTATAAATCCATCAAACTGTCTCTCTGGGCCTCTAAGATTTGGTCATCAACCCCCTAGTCTCAGGAGGGCTAATTAGGACTTGGCTTTCTGTCTTGATTGTTTTGTTGAACCACAAAGAAACAGAAGTCCCTTTGAGGATATAAAAAGAGAACAAAATAGCCTGCGTGATTATATTTTCTCTTTCTGATTCATTGCCCATCTCTGCAAATTCTTCTAGCATCTCCAAGCAACCTGTTCCTCATTTTCTATCTAGAGGACATTCTCTTGGTGGCACAATTCATCTATACTGTTCTTGACCCCACATGAGCAACATAGTTGTGCTGCTGTAACCTGTGGGCTTGCATGAAACCTGAGCCAGGAGCACTGTCTCTTTGGTTAGTTTGAGATGCATCAAGTCCTAGCCCTTGTTTGCTGTATGACCCTATGAAGGCAGAGCAACAAGGGGGGAAATGGTATGGCAGCAACTGCTCGAATTGGCACAGCTGCCAGTCAGGTACCTCAGTTTGTGTTACCTCACTGGTTTTCAGAATCCCTTAAGCATCCAGGGCTAATGAGCTTGGTCAATGCTCTACTGAATCACGTGTCCCCATGTAGCAGACAACATGAAATATAAAAGTTATGCATCTGGGTATGAAATTAAATAAAGCATTTGACAACATGGCTGCAGAACAAGCCCTGGTGTTGCTTGCACAGTCCAGTCACAGGCTGTCAAATGCTGCTTGTTTGTCCAGTTAGCTTAACAGGAGCACTGCTTGGTACTCCTTGAGACAAGATGGCACTTCAGAGTTCTAAAAAAACTTTCAAAATTAATTTTATTGTTTTAAGGGAAAATATCTATTAACATAATCCTCTTACTGGCATTCCTTAAAGCAAGCATTAGTGTCAGTGCTCCTGGAACCATTCAAACCAAACTTATAAGCTGCTATTAATAATTTACCATAAAAAAATGCCTGCACCTCTTTCTGATGCCTATTTGGCTTTATTATCAGCAACTCCCTTTCTTTTGCATCAAAGTATAAACACAGCTTACCAAAGAATGTTAAGACATTCCATTTTCTTTATTTAAAGAGAAGATAGAATTTAAAATAGCACTATTAAATCTTGTTATATTCTCTAGCATAAATTTACATTATCAATACTGTGTTCAGCTTATGGTATGATTTTCAGTTTTCCAGATGCAACTTCATTTCTGAGACCTGAGTTACTTTTTCTAGTGGTCTCCAATTCATTTATCCCTCTTCTCAATTCATGACTGTATTAAAAGTTTCAGGTCATTGCCCAGAATAACAAATACTTTTATTATTCATGCTTATTTAATCCCAGCATAATTAAGCAAAGCTATGGGTGTGTTAGCCTTTAAAAATAAATACAAATGTAATAACTACAATCTAATTAGCAATCAAGCAGTATGAGGGAAACAAAAACTTCTTGCTGTTTGACAGCTGTGTTGGCTTTCAGAGCTGGGAGAGGAAGAAGAGAAATTTGAGTTAATTGAAAGCATGCCTAAAATTAGTAGATATTACTAACTGAAGGATTTTATAATTGCATACTATGGCTACTTAATTAGTAAAGATGAATCATTGTGACATCATCTTGCTCTCCTAGACCTGTTCTCCTCACTCTGCATTAAAAAAAGATAAGTCTCAATTTCTTATCAGGCTTTTTTTTTTTTTAACTTCCCACTTTGAATTTTTTTATCTCTGATGTTGCCTTTGCAACAAAGTTTACATGGCTTTTGGTGATTCTTCTAAAGAGAGAGAGGTGCCTTGGTTTTTATTCTTCCACTTAAGTATAATGCACTGGATCAGTTATATACAGGGCATTTAATGGTAATAAGTGATCTACATCTGGGCGTCTAGTTTCTCACCATTCCCCTTTAACACTGAATGATGCTAATGACCTGTTGCTTGTGGATTTGTGCTTTTGATTTTTCCTCTTCAAACTGGAAAAGCTAGAAGAGTTAATAACTTTATCTATAAACATTCAACTGAGGTAAAGCAGTATGACAGAGATAAGGACAGATTAAAACAAGAAAGCATACCTTCAAGTAATGAGATTTCTCTGCTTAGACAGAAAATGCTATAAAGACATACAGAGTTTTGACAGAAGCATTATATACAATCTTGTTACTTCTGTCATTAACCTAATACCTAAACTAACCTTTGCTTGCAGGTACCACAACTTCCTGGCTTTTCCTGGCTAAAGCCCTGCCTTTCAGCATCTGATATCGTGTACATTGGTTTGAGGGATGTGGATCCTGCTGAGTAGTAAGTTGACTTAAAGGATTTTTGTAAAAGGTGAAATCGTGAGCTGTTTTCCACATCTGGCTGCTCACAAGGGTTGCTAGACTTAAGCTTAGGCCAGTAATGTGTTTATTTTTAATTCAACAGCTATATTTTGAAGAACTATGATATCCAGTATTTTTCTATGAGGGACATTGATCGCCTTGGAATACAGAAAGTTATGGAAAGAACATTTGAACGACTGATGGGCAGGTAAATAACTTATCTGATTTAAGCTATTCTTATCATCCAGTTGTTGATTAACCACTTTCCTGAAAGTTAAGCAAAGGTAAATCTTGATGTAAGGCAGCCTAACACAACTGACATTGTCCAGTAAATAATCAAGTCTTGGCACTGACTTTAGCCCTCAACCTCCACATCTTGAACTGGAACCATTTCAGTGTTTGGCAAGAAGCTACAAGATAGGGTACATTAATCACTACAGTTGTGGCTCTGTTTTGTGATTTGTTCTGTTTCTTGAGAAATTATGCATTTTGCTGCAGTTTGACAGGATCCTTGAATCAACTCTGAGTCTAGGATTTATATTATACTCTTATATATATATTTTAAAAATATACACAGCAACCTGATAATAACATGAAATTGGCTGGTAGCATGTGAGGTAGAAGCATTTGATGGCTTTCTCCTTAAGACTGTGCTCACATATGCTATCCTGATGACCAACTGCAACTTTCAGTTCAGCTAGTGAACTTCACTGTAACCACTCCCTTAATTGATGTTCAGTACTGAAATCATGGCTAACCTTGTTCAATATTGGGGAATCAGCAGGGAGCAAATTCTGCTTAGGGACACATGAAGCAGATCAGAGTTAACGTGGGTAACCTCTCACCACAGGATGGAACCAAGTTCTGTAAGCAAAACAAGGTCCATGTATCTGTGCTGCATGCTGTTGTGTCTAAAGGTGTGCTCACCCTTCCCAGCTGCAGCTGTGCCAAGTAAAGTGGTTGCTAATCCAAGTCCTTCTCCCTATTGAGTATCTGCAGTAAATTGTAATTACACAGTCTGCCACTTAAATAACTTCATCTGAGTGAACAAGCAGTATCCAAGTTCTTAAATTGTCATTGATTGTCAGACTCAGTTTAGTAACTAACTAAAAGTTTAGGTTTGAGATTATCCTTCAGTTTTTTTATCAACTAGGCTTACATGGCAGTTTGGAGGCAGCCTTCAACTATTGACCTGAAAAATGCAGAATGCCCCATTCACCTTGATGAGCTGTCTAGGAAATCCTCAAGCTTGGTGCTTCCTCCATCCTAGATGCCACACAAATCAATGTTTCAGCCTTTCACCCTGGGTCTCTGTACAAAAGGAGGAAAGGCTGGATTATATAATACATTTCTATGCATTTTTCCAACTGAGGAGACAGAACACCAGATAAGATAGTTAGAACTAAAGTACTTCTCTTCAGCCAAATCACCTCAGTGGATACTTAATGAAACTAGAAAGACAAACTTCTGTTTTTCCAGTTTGTACCTAGGAATGTTCTGAGCTAAGATATTTTGGAGTCCAAAGGTATTTAAAAAAAATCCTTTCCAAATGTATAAGACATGTATAGGACTTAGGGGGGGACCTTTAGCATTACGGAGCATGAGGCTACTTTGCTGATCAGCCTGCACAGGAAGAAATGCATGTAGAAAAAGTTTAAGGTTCTGAGATTGCTTTTCTTGTTTTGTTCTGTCTCAGGAGACAAAGACCAATTCACCTCAGTTTTGACATTGATGCTTTTGATCCCTCACTGGCTCCAGCAACTGGTACTCCTGTTCTCGGTGGATTAACTTACAGAGAAGGCATGTACATCACAGAAGAAATACACAACACAGGTAGGAGCTGACCAACAGTACTGGACTAAGCAAAGACAGAACAAACTATATAGAGCTCATGCTGGTTGCTTTTCCTCTGTAACTAGATAAAATGTGTCACAGCTAAGGTGCCTATAAAGTCAATTTGAACTTCAGTAAGGCAAAAAAGTCCAGTGGTTGGACAAAACCCCAGGTGTTGGAAGCAGCTTAAATGTCAACAACTTTGCGCAAAAGTAAATCAAATACATAATATTAACAACTACTATCAAAAATCATGTGGTCATCTTGTACAATACTGTCCTCTATTCCTCAACAAATGAGGTGAGATGTACAAATGGGCATCTGGAATAAAAAAAATTAACTCAAGCAATTTTAAACAGTTTGAAGTTCTGTTCTAGGATTCAAAACTAACACTCCAGCTTCCACTAAGTATGCTACAGTTGACTTTTATATAAAAGGACTTTCCTTCTTATGCCATTAAGTTTGTGTTTAAACAAAGTTAGCTGCAGTAAAAGAAGGAAAAAAGCCACCACCAGACACAGTCAATAGAGCCATGAACAGGATGGCAAAAAATGCTAGGTGAAACTATTTTATATCCTGTAAATTTTGGACTGGGAGAAAACAAGATTAAAAAACATTCATCTCATAAGTGTATATGGAGCAGCAAACTTAACTTTTCTGAATGCTACAAGCATGACTGAGGTAGTGATGATGTAAGAAAGAACCAAATTCAAAACACAAACTTGCATCTAAGAATGATAACCTTATCCTGCACCTGAGAGCCAATTTTACTTGTCTAAGAGGGAGCAAAGCTCAAATATCAGACTTGCTGCAATGAATGAAAGGCTGCAAAAGAAACCCTATTAGAGATGTTATTCTTTTTCATAGTAACACCTGTAAATCACTTTCACAGGAATGCTTTCAGCTGTAGACATGGTTGAAGTCAATCCACTGCTTGGAGCTTCTCAAGAGGAAGTGAACGCAACTGCTAGTCTGGCAGTCGACGTGATAGCAACGTGCTTTGGGCAGACAAGGGAAGGAGCACACATTGCTTTTGATGAACTCCCAACACCCAGTTCTCCAGATGAATCTGACAGTGAAGAGCAAGTGAGGATTTAAGAACCCAAAGTGTTGGGTACGTTGGACATTATACAGCTCTGCTGAGGCACTTGAATGGAAAGTCAACACTTGGCAAATACTGTTAACTTCTCAATTTTTAAATAAACTAGCTTTTCCACTGATCAGTGGCTACTTTATTACATACTAAGATTTATTCATTTAGTATATACAAATGGGGACAATAAAATATTTATTACCTTCTTACTCATCTTACCAGTAGTTCAAGACTGTCTCTGCATTTTCCTTTTATTCCCATTCTGTCTTTCCTGTGTCAGTACAGTTTTAGTTGAACATGCTGTCTCATGAGACAGTTCAATCCCTCAAGATAGAGTGAACAGACAGCCCCTCCAGTTCCTCAACAGTGGAAAAGTTCATCTCAGTCATCAAGACTTATCTGCTGCGAAAGAACTTGTAGTAGACCAAACCTCCTAGGATGGCTAGTTCCAAGATGATGATAATTGACAGCAACAACTTATTAGTGGTTATTCTAGAGTGGAAAAAAAAAAAATCCAAGATAACTTTTTCCCCTTTGATTATGAAAGTATTCTAGATAATCACTGTCTTACCTTCAATAATATAGTCCCTGTTTCAGGTAGACCTCAAATACCTCTTAACAAGCAGGAAGGGACAAACTCAGTTTCCTACTCATGTTTTTCTGGAAATTCTGCTTAGATCTTCTACTTCAACAGTAGCAGTTCTGTTCTACTTCCCCCACCATATAAGGCAGATCATGTTCTTGTCAGCTCATTCAGTTATGCAAAGAAGAAAACATCAGTTGAACTTCTCTGCTAAAACCCACATTGTGGTGCTTTTACTTGGAACTATGTAGTTGGAGTAAAGCTACAGAATCTCAGAATAATACTCTAACTTTCAATAGCTAAAGTACATTTATAATAACTTTCTTTAGCAATGGTTATAAAGGAAGGTTGTTTGGCCAGAAGTACCTTCCAGAACTACATTCCATGAGCCAGTTTATAAGAATAATTAAACCATATAGTTAAGAAACTGTAAATACACTTAAGCCATCAATGCTTTAGTAATCAAAACAGCATATGGTCAGGCTCAGTTTCTCACAGGATAGTCCAGCTGCTTTAGGGCTTTGCTATGGGCTAAACTGATTTGTCTGTGTCATCAGACATCTAATTCAGTACTGCAGTGGTTCATGGCACAGCTTTTTCCAACCTGAATAACAAGGAGTTGCATCTGAAGTTACCATTAGCAATTCACAGTAACCTGCTTACATCCTCAGCAGTTTATCATGCTGCATGGTTAAAGACTCCATATTATCCTAAATAAGCAGCACAGATTCACTACCTGTACTCCATTAAGTAATCATCAGAGAGAGAAAAAACAGCATCTGCACATGGGCATACATTCCATTTACACATTCCCTAAAACCTCCCTGCAGTTCCAGCTGACACTGTTCTTTATTTTTTGTCTGAAAGTGACAGACAACAGTGGTACCTGCTGAGTGCTGCTGTAAGTCAAGTCACCCAACTCACCTCCTGGACATAGAACGGAGGATCTTGCGACTCTTGCTCAAATTCTCACTTGTATTCACCAACTATGAAGAAACCAAGTTATTTGTCAGTTGAACAAGTGTACAGCAACTCTGTAAAGATGCACCTGGAAGTAACTGTTGTTGCAATCTACAGTTAATAACAGGACTGAGGCTCACCATCTATTCTCAACATTCAGAGACATTGTTCTCTGCACATAATACAAGCCCATCTGGAACCGTTTTAAAAGCTGTTCCATTTCTAGCACAAACAGGTCTAAGTGACCCATCAGATACGAGCTCTAAACTGTTAATAGATAATCCATTACAGCTTTGCAATGCTCAGAAATGAACTGTTGAGTATTTCTCAGCTATTAAGAAGCATATAATTCAGTGAGGTTGCAGACAACTGAAAAAGCTGTTGTCTCACAGAGTCAGGATTCCTGACTTAGGGCCACTGGGTCTCCAGATGATATTTGACTATTGCACTTGCAAACCTTCAAGGAAAGTGAAAGGTAAGCCAGGTCACTTACCATCACGGACACCTGCCTGCACAATCCCCCTGTAGTTGAAGCTATTGTCCTCAACTGCAAAACTGGCCCTGTTAGGTATGTTACTTTGCACTGAGATGGACTGGACCAAGGTGGGAAGAAAAGCAGACTAGATTTCCAATCTTTGCTATGGAAGACCAAGCAAGAAGAAAGTCGGCTTCTAGTTGGCATGTGTGGTTAATACAGTTCAGCAATACAATGTCTAAAAAACTCACAATAAAAGTCACAGCTTCATAAACAATCTGTGGATAGACTGACTTGCTTAAAGGACTGTAATTCTAATTAGAAAACAAGCAGACAAAAACTACACCTACAAATTTTAGGATCACATTTTACTTTCCTGCTCTCCAACCCAAATTTAGGAGCAGGGCAAATCACATTTCTGACTGAAACTACTTAAATGAAAAAGCTACATGCTTTGCTGCAATGAGCAGCAGTAAGTCCCAAAAAAGGAGTTGTTTTGGCTGAGTGTGCTTACTTGCCAAACTCAGGGTCCCCCTAGAAGTCACTCACCTAAAAGCTTTACACTCCAGATCCCTTGTACACACAAGGAATATCCCATCAGTTTGTGACTTCAAAAACTGAATTATCAGTTTTGCATAGCCGTGTGCACAAAACAAATTAACTACTTTTTAAAGCTTCCACAGTAGAATTAGAGCTTCTTGACCCAAGGATGAAGTATAGGTATCTTGTCTGACACCACTTTCTCTGTCCTTAGCTAACCTACATATATTGAAAGGTTAGTAATTAAGCTTCTACTAAATTTCATTGTGTTCCAAGAATTTGCTAACTGCCTCCCAAATCTAAAACTTTACTAGTAATCTAGTGGTTGGCTGGTCCCTAGCATTCTTTTTAAATCTCATGTTTTCAGAAATGCTATTTTTCTAGCAGGTCCACAGGTCTACCATCCAGCCTTGCACAGACACAGCAGCATCGTGCCATCATGCTTTGGGTCCCTCACAGGAATTATAGCAGAGAGACATGGCAGCCTGGATTTGGTCTGCAGATTGGATTACCATGTCTATTGAGACCTCCAGGAGCAATTACTGG
>NW_009952265.1:2217403-2224152 GCF_000747805.2 Chaetura pelagica
TCTGCTTACTCTGCTCTTAGTGCGTTCCAGTTGCTCCCGCTGCTCCCCGAGTTCCTCAATGATATCAGTGCCGATCTGATCCGTTTCAGCCGCAATTCGGTGCGAGCGCTCGATGCTCTGCGTGGCACGGTTCAGGCTGTCTGTTCCCTGGAGAAGCAGCACCCTCTGTGACTGCAGGTTAGTCTGAAAAATAACACACACTTAACTATTAAGCACAGAGAGAGAGTTATTAGGCTTCTGACGTACTACAACGGCAGGTGACTCCACAGGCCATGCATTTGTATTGCTGCACATGCTTCTTATGTTAACTGATCTAGCCCAGGTAACTTGGGAAGGGTTCTTACAGTGTAAGATTACAGCCAAATCTGGTTAAGCCTTGAAAAAGGACACACAGCTAAAGAGTTTCAAAACACTTGTATTTGCAACACTTTACTTTCCCATCAAAAAACATTTACAAGAAAATACTATCTTTTCTTTCCAGATGCTAACTTTTCCTTCCATTCATATCTAATTTCAGTCTTAGTTTTTACTTCACAGTTGGTTGCCACGGTCATTAAGACTTCATGGTGAAAAGGATTAGGAACAACCAGCACTAACAGATAGACTGCTAAGAGATCCCTCTTTTCATGCCAGTAGCCTCAGCTAGAAGTGAAGAAATGCTTACTGACCTCAGGGTCAAAAGGTAACTCAAAATGAAGTATTTTCTTGAACTTCAAAAAGTCTAATCTACCTCCTGCTTTCAGGTTTTAGAGGAACCAATCAAAGCAAATCAAACACAAAAACTTACCAAGCTACTGCAGAACAAAATACTGAGGAAAGAGCCTCCCCTCCAATCTTCCTTATCTAAGGCAGGAAGGCATAAAGCCCACCCACTGCCATGAACTTTTTCTACAGATTACAGCACTTTGAAGATAATAAGCCGATTCAGTCTCACTGGCTCAGATGTATCTGTGCATATCTGGTCAATGAAGAAACTGGTGTATTTCTTGCACTGCAGCAGCACATCCATAGGGAACAAAGAGCTAGATGATGACTTCTTGTATTTTCTTGAAATTATTTATACTGAGATTCCTTGAAAGAGAATTCTTCCAAAGAACCTATAAAGTGCATTATTCACATACTTTTCTAGTTTTGAAGACTAAAGCTAGATCAGTTAACCTTTCTTGTCTGTCAGCAGCATCACTTCTGTGCTTTCACTTCTGTATGAGAATGATTAAATAAAGCATTTCAGTACAGAGTGCTATGTAAGCTACTAGCTACATGGCATTCAATGAGTGAATATGGTTATATTCATATCTTTGTTTTAGAACAGAACAGCTCTCCTTTGAGTTGCAGGTGTTCTTTCTCCTCCCTGAGATATTAATGTCACATGCAGATACATATAAGGAGTCACACAAGCACAGAAGATAAGTGGATTAGAGTAAACACACTGCAAATGATACACCTGAAATATGATTTTAAAACAATCATAGCAATGTTAAATAAAATTTATATCTAATTCTCACACTCTGTTCATTTTCTGTGGAGAAGATTCCATATTTTATATTGCCTTGACTTCCAGGGCCCAATCCCAAATCCGTGCTTCTTATCTCTCTCTGGAACATGGAGAGGTCTCTTCTGTAGGCTCGGATTTTGCTCATCATTTGGTTGCGGAAGGGCAGAGGAGCATATTTCAGTTCTTCCTCCATTTCCCGCAGCTTGAACAAAAGAAAATGTCACTTCTTAAAGCACTAAATCTATTCTTATCAGCAGCTACACTCACAACTCGGCAGCAGATGAAGGGATTAATGTATCTTTATATGACTGGGCAAGAGGTATTAACCCTAAGCCCTACACACCTCATCTAGTACTGAGTACAACGTTCTGTCTAATGCTGTTCAGCCTACATGGATTTTCAGATACCTCAAGACAAAAATAAATGAGTTGCCAAGCTTAAATGCTTGATTTTTTCTGAAACATCACTCAGTAACTTAAAAATTTGCAGTTCTCACTTTTATATAGTTTGAGCATTTATAGGATGGGTATCAGCTTCTCATCGTATCTGTGCAACAGAGATCTACTGCATAGGTAAATATGCCACTAAATTCACACTCTGAACATCTGGGCCTGGCAACTGGAGTTAGGATTTGTAAACCCTGAGACTCTGGATGTGTGAATTTTCGCATCAAACTCCTAATGGCTGTCTGCCAGTACAAGTTTTCCTGGGATATGAGCTCTACATCTCAGGCATTACCCACACAGATACACATCAATAAAACCCAGTAAGTTAGAGGAATAAAGCATCACATTCAGCTGTGGCTCAAAAACATCCTAAGAACCAGCACATGACTATGAAAAGAAAGATAAATCCAGAATGTCTTGCTTAAAAAGGCAAGTCAGATGGGATCTTTTGTGCTGTTCCATGTCACCTGCTGCCCAGGAAGCCTATACAATAGAGGTTTCAAATATTCAAGGTCCCTGGTATTTAACTGTCAGACTATTACAGAAAGATCAGATGGTTTAAGACTGACATGAAAAAAGACAACAGGGGGAAAAAAAATAAGCAGCAGATTCTCTACATGCCCTCCCTACAACCTCTAGCAATTTTAATTGCATCTATCTATCACTCCCTTTATTCAACAAAAGGAAAGGCAATATTCAAACCAAGCACTCAAAAGAAAACCCAACTGGCTTTAAGAATATTTCTCTATATTGTATCTGTAGGTAGATAAATACAACAGTCTTGACAAGCAGAGACACATCTGTAAAATCAATTAATCAAACATTTCAAAAAAACAACTCCTGCCAGAATAGGATCCATGAAGAAAGTAAGATTTGGGAGTACTGTCCTGTTTAAGGCATCAGCATTTCAACTGGTCAGAAAGGCCAGAGCCCAGGTTTCCATTTACCGTTTCATTTGCTTCACGTTGTTTCTCATCAAATTCTCGAACTAGTTTTTTCTTCTCCTCTGTGGAAAAAAAAAAAAAAAAAAAGTATGTTAGATAAACTATAGAAAAATTACAACAGAACTCCTAATCAATCCTTTATAGCCAAGGAAGCTGCCACAGATGGCTGATTACAGATGCCAGGTCAAAATTTACCTCCAGCAGGAACAGCCTGTTTTTATGACAACTTTTCAGAAGAGGGTGTGGGCACAGAGTAGAAACCACCCTTCCAAATGCTGGCCACTACCTCTGGCAGACAAAGTAAGTCACTTTTCAAACCTGAAATATTTTTCTGACCTATTATCCTCTAATCTCCACTGACCGAACTGTGGGTTGTAAAACATTTAACATTAAAGAATAACAATAAGGATGTGCTCATAAATATTTCTTATTTTCTGCACACCTTTGGCAAGATTACTGCAGGCTGAAACTATAATTTGGTTTTGAACCAATCTGCATTTCCAAGTGAGCCCTACAGCTCCTGCCAGATTGGGCGCTCTGCATTCTTGTGATGATAAAGTAGCTAGATAAACAGGAAAAGCATTCTAAAGTACTTGTTCATTAAAGATGCCATCAGGATACCACCTCAGGTTCACAGATTAATGTTTCCCAAATGCTTCCCTCTTCTGGAATGACATCAGCTGTTTGAATCAAAACTACATATTTTAGTTGTTTGTTTGAGACAGTCATTTGGCAAGATCACAGAGCTACAAAATTGTTCTGGTTGGAAAAAACTTTTTAAGATCATTGAGGCAAACCACTAACCTAACTCTGCTGAGCCCAAAGAACGGGTTTCACTGTTTTAAACAAAACCTTAAGACATGCATTTTGCATTTGTTAAAAAGCTATCACACCTTCCTAATATCCACTATCAGAGAAAGCTCCTCTTCTGAAGCTCCTCTTATCTCAATGGAACAAAAATGTACATGTTATAAGCTTCTGCAAAAGCCAGCAGAGGACTCTTGCAGGGTACTGCAAATTAAACCAAATTCTATATGAAGCTTGATAAATACACAGTAGCCTAATTCACCCCTCTCAGGAGAGAATTGTCTTAAATAAAATTCTATGTAGCAAAAATTCAGCATCAGGCAGCCATCATGGTAACAATTCTCTAATTTGATTAAAGATAAAATTAAAATACAATATTATTAAAATGCTGTTGCAGTAAAAAACTGACTTGATAATAGTTTTTCTAAATATGGTCCTCTGCAAAAGAAGCAGTTTTTAGACCACTAAGCCCTCAACAGAGAAGAGGAAAAAAACGTGAAGCAATCAAAACATTTTTATACAAGTCCTCTCATATATATGACATGCCTAAGCTGTTGACTTTCCTTTTCTGTTCAAACGCATATTAAGCCCCAGAATTTGAACTGTAGAGTACTTAAGACAGAATTAAAAACCATTATCTAACAAGAAGACGTACAGAAGCTCAAGTTGTGTACAGAAGTATTACAGACTAAACTGAATTATGACTGCATATAATGCATTGTGCATTATATCTCACACGAGCTGTTATCAGGAAATGCAGTTTCACATCCTAGTTTACTAGGAAGAAATGCTGACTTAGGAGGCTCCTGAACACACTCTCCTGAACTCCCTCCACCATTCACCTCTGTGTACATTTGTGCTAATGAATTTATTTGTGTAGCTGGGCTGCAAGTGAAATCACGGACACGACCTGCAGAAAAACAGCCTTCAGAAGTCATTATTTTGTTTCCTACAGGTCATTTCACTAATCCGATTTCATTCAACACCTGCTGCCTCGAACTCACCGCAGCCTGGTGCAGTGCTGAAGCAGCGGTATCTCACCTTGTGTCCCCCAGGCGGATCACGAAGACATTGCACTTAACAACAACCAGCCGCAGAACTGACAGCATCCAAAAGTCAAACAGTAATGGCTTGAGACTTTTCTGCCTACGTGCCCACATGAAATCCAAGGGATTTCTGGTTTGAAAGCATTATACCGGACCTGGCCTAAAGGAAATGCCAGAATACAATGAATAGTTTAATTATATCACTCTGGAATAAAATGCAGCTCCAAGAGAACTTCTCTAATGAAGTAGAAGTAAAAAGCCCCTAAGCCACAGCAATGCTACCGACGAGCTCATCAACATTTAACTAATTTATTTCCAAGCAGTTAAAAGTTAATTCAATTAGCTTGTACTTTTCAACTGAATCTATTTATAGGAAAGAGTCTATATTTGAAGCTGATCCAGGCTGTTTAAAATGCCTTCTTACAAGTTTGGAAGGCAAAAAATTACTTCTACAGCCAGGAATTTGTTATCCTATTTATATAAAGTGAAACAGCTTTTCCAAACCTGCCCCTCAAAGATGTCCCAGGGACTGCAGATTCTGTCTGTCCTCGAGTTTGGGAGTGTGCCAATCATCCTAAAGGAGAGTGCCAGGTATCTTTTATCACTTCCTGAAGTTTTCAGGATCAGATAACTCAAAAAAACAGATACACTTCCCTCCCCACAGGTACAAGATGCAAACAAAGCACACTAGGGGAGTGGCAACACCTTCACTAGACAGACAGATTCCTGACTTACCTTAACTGCTCTTAGAAATACTTTCCAAAATATGACCAGGATTTTTTCAGCAACAAATTTAATTAATAGAACAGTCATAATAAAATTTCAGAGCATATCTGAAAAATCAGTTTGTAATTGCTTGCAATCTGTTGTAAAAACGTATCTACAAGCATTGCAAAAAATGCTGATTATAAATGCTCCATTTAATCCCACTGTTCAGAATTCCCTGCTCAAGACTACCCCAGTTCCCTGGAAACCTGACAGAGCTTTACATCCCCAAGAAACCAACCACTCTCCTTTCTACAAAGAAATGATCATTTTGTACAAAAAAAAGAGTACTTCTAGTTTCATTCTTTCTATTCTTGCTGACTGCTAGGGAAATTGAGTCAGCTTTGAAAGCTGTCATTTGCAGGCTTGAACATCTTTCTTGCACCAACTTTCTGGAAATGCTGATGAGGACTGCAACCCTGAATTTAACTCATTATTAAACAGAGAGCCAGGTAAGAAACAGAACCTTAACCTTTCCACAGCTTGTATTATCTAGACTGGTACAGACTGCTATATTCTGAACTATATGCGTAGTACAGACTGGTATATTCTAAACCAATAGTTGTTATGATTTTACACATAAACACACAAAATTGATCAATTCCAGGAGAATGACATGACTATTGCAGAAGGCAGCTGACTGCCCCAACTCATTCCTGTGGTACAAAACTCAGGCTGAGATGCCAGCAGCTCATGATAACTGTGCATCATGTTTCCCATATGAAGGAACCATTTTTTCAAACTGATCTGCTGACATGGGTGAAATTCTCCTCATCAGATCACTTTCTTTTCTGGTTCCTAGAATACTGCCAAGTGTTAAAACTGAATTAGAAGCACAATGCCAAGTCCTGCAGAGAAGTGTTCTGTCAGTGTTTTATCCACCCCACATATGGTATGAAAAATACCCATAAAACCAGGTTTTGCTTCCAAGACAACTCTGGGCAGCTTTATAGCTTTTTTCTAGTCTGTGGGTAGGCAGAGCACAAACCAGAGTTTCAAAACTGTAATTTAAAATTCAAATCTCCAATAAATCTACAAAGATTTGTGCACAACTGTGATAATAAAACCCACTTTTAATTCTGATGATGATATTTTAAACAAGAGTCCAACAACGTCCAAAAAGTGGAAAAAAGCCCCACAGCACTGCGGTTCAGGCAGCCCACCCAGAAACAGAAGTAAGTGACATCCAAATAACAACTGCTCCTCGGACAGGAGACTGGAGCCGCAAGCCCAGCACAGCAGCACG
>NW_009952265.1:2225558-2258663 GCF_000747805.2 Chaetura pelagica
CAGGAGCCGGCGATGCGGGCGCAGAGCCCGCGGCCGGGCTCCCCCGGGACGGAGGCTGTCCCTGCGCCTCCTCCCGCCACTGCCCCCGCGCTGTCCCGCAGGAGGTTCGTGGCCGGAGGGCAGTGCAAGTCGGCGGCCAAGCTGGAGGGGAAGGTGGTGATAATCACGGGAGCCAACACCGGCATCGGGAAGGAGACAGCCAGGGACCTCGCGCGAAGAGGCAAGTCTGGCCTTACCCAGCGCCGCGTGTGCCGCGCGTCAGCAGCTCCGCTCCTGCATCCAGCGAGGAGCCTTCTGTGCTTCCCTCTCAGTCAGCTGGAGTCCAGAGTTATCTGAAATGAGTCCCAAGTGTTGCTGCTCCTCCAGAGGCTGTAACCACTGAGGTGCAAGTCCCCCAGCTCCTCAGCTGGTTTCATTGCTTTAACTCCAGAAACATGTGCCTTGTGACAGGAAAATGCTCTGCAATCCAGCTGGTTTGAGAGGACTGAGGAAGTTCATGGTGGTGTCGAGTTCTGCTTGTTTGAAACTGGGGAACACCACAGGTCCACTGCTGTGTGCTTTAGTGTTTTGTGTCAGGCTAATTTGGTTTAAATGCTTTTTGGGTAACAGGTAAGGAGATGAAACTACCTGTTCACAATCTGTTTCAAAATTACTCTAGCTGGAATGAAAGTGCCTTCATGGGCTCCTGACCCGAGATTCCCGTTATAGGGACAGATATAACTCTGTCCTACCCTTGTTGTGGTACACACTCCTGACCTGGGAGAGCCTGAACAGATGTGCATTTTCATGATCTGAGAACAGCTTTGGGCAGGGCCGGAGCTAAGGGCACAGTAGGAAAGGTTTTGTCCCTCCCAGCTGCTCCCCTGACTGATGCTAGTTCCCTAAAAGAACAATATGTTGTTTGTAAGCTCTGTGTGTCATCAGCCTGCTTGTCATAGCCTTGATCAGCCAGTGTGCTCCAGTGATCTCAGCTTCTGTTGCTGCTTCTTCCCCCCGTGCAGGTGCCAGGGTGATCGTTGCTTGCAGAGACACAGCGAAGGCAGAAGCGGCAGCCAGGGAGATCCGAGCTGAGACAGGGAACCAGCAGATCATTGTGAAGAAGCTGGACTTGGCTGATACCAAGTCCATCCGGGAGTTCGCTGAGAAATTTCTGGCAGGTACAGTCTCGAAGTCTTTTCTTTTCAGTGAGAATATTTACCAAGGACTGGTGTCTGCTTTTCTAGCAAATGAGAGATCCTTCATCTGCAGATCTCTGTGCCGTGTGGGGACTGCGGTTCCCAGCAGGGGCTTGTCAGAGCCCACGAGTTAGTTTGTGGTAGGAGACTTATCCTGGGGGGATGTGCCTGCCACTCGGATAGACTCGGGTTTTTTTGGTTGATTTGGGCCACGTTCTTGTCTGTCTTCAGTTTCCCTTTCCCTGTTTAAGGATGTCTGTTGTTTCTTGCAGAGGAGAAGGAACTCCATATTCTCATTAATAATGCTGGTGTAATGTTATGTCCTTACTCCAAGACAGCTGATGGCTTTGAGATGCACCTGGGAGTCAATCATCTTGGTAAGGACACTGGAGTCACGTTTGCATTCAACATCTGTGGAAAAATGGCAGAGGAAAGTCCTGCTTGCAGATTTTCTGTTCCTTATCCTCCCTTCTTGGGAAAGGATAGAGGGGCAGAGTCAGAGTTCTGGAAGTGTCATGCAATGTATTTGCTTATCATGGGCACAGTTTTATGTGTCCGTACATGTTACCTGGGACATGTGAAATGTATGACAGCTCCAGCTTTTTGGAGCTGAGGAGCATAACTTAGTCACCCAAAAAAAGTACAGCTGATGATTTGGGGGAGGGAGGAGGCCGTATTCTTTTCCCTCAGCTTGAAACGAGGGCAGCAGTAAAATATAACATGTAAGTAATATGTAAGTACTTTGAAATTCCAGCACGGGAAGCCCTTCTGAGAAGGGTGACATTTCCTCTCACCCTAGGTCACTTCCTCTTGACCTTCCTCCTGCTGGAAAGGCTGAAGCAGTCTGCCCCAGCCCGCATAGTGAACGTGTCCTCGCTGGCTCATCACGGGGGCCGAATCCGCTTCCATGACCTGCACGGTGAGAAGAGCTACAACCGTGGCCTCGCCTACTGCCACAGCAAGCTGGCCAACGTGCTCTTCACCCGGGAGCTGGCGAGGCGCCTGCAAGGCAAGTCCCAGGAGAGCCTGGTGGTTTTCTGCTTGGCTTTTCAGCACATGGATGAGGAGAGTAGAGCGAAGAAAAGTTTGGAAATCAGCTAGGCAAAAATGAAATGGCTCTATGCAGAGCCACAGACTCTGCAGAAAGAAAATAAGTCTCATTTGTGGAATCAGGAGACTTTAAATGCTAATTGTCTTTACAACAACAGGGTAGAGGAGTTCAGTAGCCTGGCACAGTTGAACATATTTTTCTTTGGTGCTTGTCTCCAACAGAAATGTTCATGCAAACTCTGCCTTAAATGTTGACGGCCTGTAGAACAGAAGCATAGAACTAGACAGTACCTCTTCAGTCACAACCGTGTCATTCAGTGCTTTTAATAAACTTAAGCAGTATTTATTTTACTAAAACAGCAGCAGTATGTTCCCTAAGAAATTAGTATTACAGTAAATCAAAAGAAGCTGGTGTTCTCAAAAGCCTGATGAAAGCTGCTGCTGTTTTAGCAGCCAGACCCTTGAACACATTGTTTTGCAGAAGGCATGTTGTTGCTGCAGCATTTGGAAGGAAGCAAAGGAGGCTCTACAAAGAAGTAACTGTAGAGAACTCACTTAATCTCCCTATACCCATGCCTGGACTCCTCCTTTAAGTTGTAGAATGTTTGTAGGTAGAACTGAGGAGTGTATTACCCTTTTTTTTTAAGAGCAGTTTGATGCATGCAGATTTGTCCTGAACTACTTTCTTTTTCATAGGCACTAAAGTCACAGCAAACGCTCTCCATCCTGGTTCTGTCCATTCTGAGCTGGTCCGGCACTCGCTTGTGATGACGTGGCTGTGGAAAATATTCTCATTTTTCTTGAAGACACCTTGGGAAGGAGCTCAAACAAGTATCTACTGTGCAGTAGCAGAGGAGCTAGAGTCTGTAACAGGACAGTATTTCAGGTGGGTGCAAGCTGATGGAATGATACACTGTGGAAGGCAACCTTGTTGGCTAGGTAAGATGAGGCTTGCTGTCATTCTTCATTAGGAAGAGACTGGGTAAGAGCCTGGTTGGTAGGACTGAGGGTGACAAATACTAGAGCATTACAGGTCTGTCGTGGATATTGCGTTAGAAAAAATCCTTGACCTGTGTAACACTTCACATAACACCAGATCCTTTCGTGCCAGGAATATTGCTGTACCCGCAGCGCAGGTGTGGCCATCGTGTGCTCACAGCTCTAATCCTGATCTGCCTGAGCCTCGGACAAATCACTTTTCAGTAGAGCTGTGTAGTTAATGAGGTCACTTAAGTCAGTCCTTGAAAGCCCACTTTGGTTCTCTTTGTAGTTTTGCCTCACTGGAGCAGAAGGAGCCTGTGCTCCCAGGGAGCCAGGAGGACTGATGGTTTTGCAGAGCTAGGAAGTGAGATTTTCAGGCCCGGCCAGTGATGAAATAACTTGAATCTCCAGTGTGACAGACCCACCACCTGGGAAGGACTCCTGGGGGGATGCCTAGTGCTCTGTCCTGCAGCCTGTCTTGTGTAGCTCCCACTACAGACCCTGCTGTTCCTTGACTTCTTTGACTTACTGCAGGACCCTGCATAGTCATGCCTTTTCCCCTCACCAAAAGTACAGCCCAGAGCAGTCCCAAGTCATCATCCTGCTAGATTTGCAGACTCTTATTTGAACAGAGCCACAAAGATGTGCCTCTCAGCTTTTCACCAGGTGTAGAGCAGTGCAACAATACGGGGTTTTGGGAAATTAACATGAAAATTTTTCCTTTTCTTTTTTTCACATGGATACTGTTTGAGCCTTTGCATCTTTGCAGAGCTTTCCTCTTGTGATACGTGACCAGATTAGTCTCTGTAATGACTTTGATCTTCACTTGGGAGTTTGTGCTGTCTTAATCAGACTTGAATATATAAATAGAGGTCTTAATCTTCCCTGGATGACTGTCTGTCCCAGAATATAAATGGAGCATTTACGTGTTGAATACAGAAAATTTTGGCGGATTTTAAATTTGGGAAAGAAGGGAGTTTTGAACTTGGTGAGAAATCAACAGCTTCAACTGTAATTCATAGTTTACATTGGACTAGCTGAAAATCCTTCTCACTTTGCAGGCAACAGAATACAAAGCGCAAGTATAGATAGGAAGAAAAGAATTTCCATGCCATGGCAAGACAGGTGGAGTCCACCACAGTAATTTCAGGAACATCAGAGACTGTGCACCTGGAGCTCTGAAAACACTAGGCCAGATAGAAACCCTACGGGATGCGGTCTCCTCTGTTCTCTTACAACTCCTGTGTTACTGCAGCATTAAGCATTACAGATGAGAACACCTGATCTCTGTTCCAGAGTGCTCTCTGATTGCAGGAGCTGAGAAGAAAGGAGCCACAGTTCAGAGGTTAATGGAAAGAGGGATACCCATACATGGATATTACCGTATTATTATTCTGGGGCGGCTTTGTCTTTCATGCAATGGCAATATAGTGCAGTGAATGGGATGGTGTAAATAGCTCAGAACGAAGGGCTGTTTGAGGGGCTTTTTTTTGTTCTGTTTGCTAGAAAAGGTGCTCCTGACAAAGCTCGGTTAGTGTTTATAGCCTTTTTTAGTGCTATTAATGAGAAGGTACACCGAAGAGTATATAGGAGAGCATATATAGGCTTATGGAAGAGTTGAGACAACAGCTAGAGCTAATCTTGCTTGCTAGTTCTAGGTGCCATGGGGAGAAAATTTTACCTAGCCAGTTGAAAAGAAAGCTTTCTCAGGGTGCCTTAGCACGAACCCTTGCTCGCTGCTGGATACCCTCCCACCCTTCTTCAACAGGTCTGAAGTGAAGCTGAGAGAAAGCAACTCCCTTCTTTTAACACAGACGTTTCAGTGTGCTAATGCAGATGGAAATCTGACTTACAAAGATGTCAAAATGTTCCTCTTGCAGCGACTGCCGGCCAGCTTATGTATCTCCACGAGGTCGGGATGACGAGACTGCCAAGAAGCTCTGGAATGTGAGCTGTGAGCTCCTTGGCATCCAGTGGGACTGAGCAGCACAGACCTCACCCTGTACCTGGTTGAGCCCAGCAATGCTTCTCCTGGGAAGAGCACTGCTGAGAGACCTGAAGACTAGAATGCTTACACTTCACCTGCCCTTATGATGGTTTCATGAACACAGTCTAATGCGAATTTCTGGAATTCACACTGAAGGATTGAAATTTGTAAGCAACCAGCCTAGATGGAGAATTACAGCACCAATGCAGGGAGTAGCCTTTGCTTGGTATCTCACTCAACAGCCAGAGGCTACTGTTCTCTGTCTTTGCAATAGAAATGGAGGTTGCAGTCTTAGGTTTAGATTATGAAGTAACAATTACCTTTGAATAAAGTTTTTCCTAACAGCAATAATAAAAATGTGGGACTCTAAACTTAAGAAGTTATTTTCAGTTCCTGTTATTGACCTGGCACAGTAAAAGTACTTTAGAGTATTAGGTTTTCTGGTAATTACATGCAACACAAATGCTCTCAAGCACACAGAAACAAGTGCTGGCCTTCTTGTGCCAAGCATTAGGTAAAATTTTAAAGTGGAATAAACTATTTTTCTTTATATTCTCCCTCAGCAGCTGGACCCCAGCACTGAAGTATCTTGTCCCCAAATGCCCATTGGCTGCAGCAAGGTAACTAAGGGTTGGCATACCTTTTGAGAACCCAGGTCTCAGTGCAAGTGACTGGGAGCTTTAACAGTGTTATAATTGTGCATAGTCAAGCTATTTAAAAAAGTTAACAACTCTCCTGTGAAGCACTGAGCAAAGATGGTGTAAAAGTTGTCACAGTAACACCCACCCCACGCTACGCCAGCTACACTTCAAATCACTTCAAAAACTAGGAAAGAGAGCAAAGTGAGTAAAGAACATCTCAATTGTGTGAAAAAACATTAAACAACCTCAGCTGAGACTTCAGCTTTAAATGACAGCAAACTGCTTAGAGCAGTTTGCCAGTAAGCTATTTGCTTAGAGCTAATAGCTGAAGCAGAGGTCAGGACTGTCTTGATATTATGGTCTAGTTAGGTACAGGACAGCAGTCTTGCACAGAAGTGATGATGTTTGTCTGTGACTGGGTGTGGGTGGCCAGGGCTGCCAGCCTGGCCTTCCAGTGCCATACAGCCCACATTTCTGGCAGCTGGCTCAATGTACCTAGAACTGGGGCTGCTGCCTTGGAACTCTGGTGCAAGCTGCTGGAGTGTGATCCATCATCAGAGATTATTTCTGAAAAAGTTAAGGAGTTAGAAAACAAGTGCCACAGCTCATAGGATTATCTTCTGCTTCTGAAAAAAAAAATAATTAAAAAAATGGGGATGTTTTGGGACTTGCATATGAGCATGCACAGTGGCCAACAGCCACTTTTGGGAAACATGCTAGTTTTATGATTAACTCCTTCTGCCTGAATGATACCTATGCAGATCAGTCCTGTGCTACCTCTGAGCAATACTAAGCAAAGCCATTTTCCTTTTACAACAGGAGACTGTATCTTCCTTCAGAAATGTTGAATCGGTTTACTTGGGTGTTGCACCTGCCTCACAAATGTAGAGAGCACAGTTTGGGTAACATTTAAAAGTTCCTTTGTGTGTCTCCCTATCACTACCCTTTTTTTCCTCCCTTGTTATGCTTCATTTTGAATACAAAGCTAAACTCACAAGTACTGTGTAGCAGTAGGACCGTACGAGGCGTCACAGGCTTGGTGTGCTTTGTGTGTGAGATTCTCTGAGACATGTAACTACACATTTCCATAGACACACCCACTTTTTTTGACCTTGGGCAAGCCATTTATACCTTCTAGATTGATCTGTAAAATGAGGAACTAAAGCTCATTTAGCTGTCTCAAAGGGAGGCTTGTAAGGGAGAGTTAGATTAACTCGCAAAGCTCTTTAAAGAGGATTACTGGTCTGTGAGAGTACATGTTTGAGGCTCAGCTCCTGGGAGGTCTTCTAAAGATGTCATATTCCAGTTGATCTAAATGCTGGGGACACTAGCAGAGAGATGTGGCATGCCAGAACAGTTCTCCCCTTTCTAATTGCTCTGTTAAGCATAGCCAAAACCAAAATACAGATCTAGAAAAAAAAATCCCCAGCTACACAGAGATAAAAAGCAAAGAGAAGATACATTAACAGTCATAACACTTTATTATCTTTTTTTTTTTCCATTGTAAACAAACGTTGGTCATTAATAGATAAGTTATTTTTGACTGGCAGTGCTCAATCCCTTTTTGATGCTCAAAAATCAAAGCCCCTTGATAACTGCACAGTTTGTGACACGAGGCAGTTAGTCAGGATCAAAATTTCAGTTCTGCTGGTAAGAGAAAGATCCCTATGATTCCAGGTTAAGAACATCAAGTTACAACAAATGCTATATAAAGTGCATCAGGTACAGTGCAAAGAGGTCAGGAAGAAAGGCAGGTACAGAACTGACAGGTCTGCATGGCAAACTCCACTCTTTGTGCTCTATACAGCTGAAGGAGGTTGAGCAGGAAAGTAGGCATTACAGGAATGCAGATCTGGATACCCACAAACAGTAAAACTTCCTACCCATAGTTACAGATTTGTTAATTATTGAAAATGTGGATAGTATCACATTTTAGGATTAGCCTAATGGCTGTAATCTGATGGAAAGCTAGGTCAGTCTGGCTGAGGAAACAAAAGCAGCTTTCATTAGTACTGCTCACTAATGAGATAATGCAAATTTGTGGTCAGGAGATTTTGAAAGCTAAATGTGGTCATTTCTGACCACTTTGCTCTGAGGCATTTCTAGCCCTGCTCTAATGAGCACAGCACCTCCAAGAGAGGTGTTTGTGTCAGTGGGGCACTGCCTGTGAAACAATGATGAAGTTGGACCAAGTCCTTTCCAATACTATGGAAGTCTGTTCTGTCCCCACAGTGAGCTTGGGGATAGTGCAAAACTCTTATTTGACAGTCTTAATTTTTTTATGTATTAAAAATATTTACAGTTATTACACTTCAGGAAACCTGTTGTTTCTTTTGAAGTAAACAAACTAGCTAAACTTCTTAACAAAAAAAGTGAACTAGTTTTCCTACCTCTTGTGCTGAAATTCATGTAGACAGCAAACACCAACTCTTGTGGAGTGCCATGTTTTGTGGTTTCTTTTTGAAGATCCTACTGTTCTCTACCCATTTCTCATCTCCCAATCATAGCTGAAGAGAAGCAGCTGTTTTTCTCAGCATCCCTGAACACAGCCATTACCCAAAGTTTCCTGCATTTTCTTAAAACTGAGTTAACCTAACACTTCCAGAGCAAAGCTTATCAACATAGTCTATGTTTAATTAATAATTTATTCCGGTTTCCTGTTGTACCCGACAGGGACAGATTATCCTGGTAAGAAACAAATCAATCCCTGTGTGGCAGGGACACAGACGGCCTGTTGAATTTTACCACAGCTTGCTCTATCCATATTTTCTGCTGTACCTGATGAAAAACTGTGTACGTTTACCGACAGCAGGCCAGTGATAAAAGCTGCATCCCAACAATGTATTTGATTTTACCATAGGAAAGCAAGAGGTATGTGATTTTTCAACTATTTTAAAGGATTACTTTCCCTTTGTACTCCCCTTACAGGATAGGCCCTTTATATCTTCATCCATCTAGTAAGGACTCAAGTGCCATATGTACGGCAGACATCAGACAGTGGAACCTGCCATGAAAAATCAGTTCCTGCCTTTTCAAAAAATTTAAAGAAATTAGGCACATCATACTAGCTGGTGGGGAAGGGGCAAGGAGAAGAGAAGCAATGGTTTGTACAGGGGCTTTAAAAATATCTCTGCATTTCAGTCCGTAAAGGATCTTTCCAATCTTGAAAAAATTTACAGGAAACCCATAATCACAAGAAGTTTTATGCTCGAGGCTACACTGAGTTGAAGAGATTTTTTCTGTCCTCTCTATACAGGTTTTGTGGATTAAAAATAAAAAAATAGAATAAAGTTCAGTGCCTTTCAAAACAAAAAAAGTCAACCAAAAAACCCGTAACAGAAAAGACTCCCAAGCCAGAAACATAATTGCTCTAAATTACACCTACATTCTTGCTTGTTCGGTTTGAAATTGCTCCCCCCAACACACTCCCTCCCACCCCCCATCATAAAGCCAAAAAATACCCTGAGGTAGTGACTGTCAAAATACAAGACTGGCACTTGTAATTTACTTCCCTTCCTTTCACCAGAGGCACATTAGCAGCACACATTTGCCATCAACATCAGTCAAGAGGCTTCCATCTTACCAAGAGACAGTGGAACCACAGGGCTTTAGGCTGTCTTGAAGCCTTCCCCTTCTGCATGATCGTGAATGTCAGTTACTCATCACTTCCTAGTGCCCTGGGGAAGCCGATTTCTCATCTTGGGCTGGTGTACTGAGAGCCACTGGGCACAGATGGCCTTCACAACGTCATCGCCGCTGTTCTCAGCCAGCTGCCGCACATGCTGGACCAGCTGCACTGCTCTGCTCTTCTCCTGTCTCACAGAGACAAGATAGGCAGAGCGCAACTTGTTGCACATCACGTAGGCCTGGATCTGAAGCAGAAGAGGCAGTCAGAACTTGGGTAGAAAGCTGGAGCAAACTAACAGCACAGTTAGGAAGGATTGGCTGGAAATGCCTGGTTCAGAAGCGGGTTGTACAAGGTAGCAGCAGCTTATTATGAAGGAGAATATGGCAGGGAGCAGGATCCCAATGTATAAAGATGGACAGACAGCTGTATTTTAGAAAGTTTGTCTCTCGTGGAAACTCCTTTAGTCTATCACCATGAAATTAGCATCAGGAATCCTATTTTGTGCATTAATTTGCCATATCCTCATAACAAAGGGTCTCAACCAGTAATTTTTTTCCATTGCTGGTTCTAGAACAGCTCGCATCTCTCAGGGATTTACACCAGGGCAGAATGAAAAGCCCATTTTTAAATCTACATACAACAGTGAGCTTGTCAGTTGGAGCAGGACAGAAGACAGTCACAAATTTTAAGATTTTATTCCCAGTTATGCCACTGGGATCTATGACAATCCACAAATGCTGAGCCACAGCCTCTTTATCTATAAACATGCATCTACACAGTTCATTTATCTGTGACTCTCCCATGGCTTGGCTGGATGGTAAGAAAGCTAGCAAAGAAACCACGTAGCTTAGGCCTCACTTCCTCTTAAGAAAAAGAAGTATAAAAAAAATTGCAGAATTTTAATCACTTAACTCTTGATCACAAAATAGTATAATCCTCAAGTGATAAGCTGAAATGGTCATCTTGGAGATATGTTGATCCTCATTAACTGTCTGCCATTATGAGAAACTTACAGGCCCCTAGCTGAAAAGTTGGTTAACAAAACCAACAAACCCACTAGCGTGTCTCTGAGACACTTTTCCTACCGCTGTAACAACTGCCTAGTCCTTACTCCCGGGACTGTCAAGGTGCTAACAGGGATAACATCAATCCATATCTTGATGTCACAGCTCTACTAACTCAAACACAACCTTGAGGAATTCACTGTGATTTCTACAATCTAAACTTCAAAACTTTGGCTTAAGTGAGGATGAGAGAGAAGATGGTGAAAGAGAGCACACATCCTGCAGATCAAGACTGGGCTGTTTAGCCCGTACTAAGTGAGTTGCTCTACTGTACTTTTGCTTACCTTGTTCTCATCACTGTCCATATCCTGGATGAGATTATCGAGATCCTGCATCCAAAGAAGGGAAAACGTGTTCACATTTAGAGTGACTATAGTTTGCAAACCTTTACCCCATCAGGGACCAAAACCCTGCCTAGAGGAAGGGGAACACAGAATGCAGAGTACACAGCCAGTTGGTTACACTGTCCCAGCTACAAGTGCTGCAGATGTAAAACATAAGAAGTCCAGTTCTTCCCTTTAGTACAGCTTCTCCTGCCTGTCATGTCTGTGGGGTATCCTTATGAACCTGGGAGTCCCCCACAGACATGGCTTGCATTGCATGAAATGAATTTGTAGGTTCTCTGCACCCCGGCAGGTGTCAGCCCCTGTGGCCTACCCTGACCCAAGGGGGGGACTATGAGACCAATCAGAACTTTATGGAGGGCATCTCCTTCCTTCACTTGGATGGAAAAGACAGTGTTAGACAAAAGGAATCTTAAAATATGTTTCCTACAGAGGCAAGAAGTTTCTGCCTCTACACATCTTCTCACGTTAACCAGGGAAGCCTCCTTGAAGGAAGCACCTCCCATGCCAATCGGGAGCATTTGGCAGGATTCTGTGAAGCCGAAGGTTCTTTCCCATCTTGTGCACTCATTTGGGAAGTGCAGGGTAGGAGACTGCTACAGCTACTTATTTTCTTCCAGAGTAATGTGCATGGGGCAAACCACATACTCCCAACCTTTAAACAATGGATGTATTACAGAGCCAGAAGATAGGAAGGACTCACTAAGAAAGCTGCACAGGCACCACAGGATGGTTTCCCTGTAGTCTATATTGTATATGCCCATTTTACTTCAAAAGGGACACAATGCAGGACAGAATTACCTCAGGAGGAATGCTCTTGAACTCATTTAGACAGTTTAGGATAATGTTATCCCCATCATTTTTTGCTGCAACTCCAGACTCATTGACACACTTGAGGAGCTGCCGGATCTCACTGTATTTCTGCTGCTTCACCAGCTGCTTGGCCACTTTGCTGTACACTTCTGTAGCCTCCAGCTGGAAGTCCTAGAGGTAGTTGGAAAATCAGAGCAACATTTTCAATATTCTCAGCAGGTTTTCTCAGAGGGAGTCTATACAACTGAGACAATATTTCCTAAGGACAAAATATTACACCATGCTCCAAAAAGTCAAAGCTGTTTTGGGGGCCTCTGATCTACCAGTCACCACTGCTCAGGGCTGGCTTAAAGGTTTTCTATAATCAGACTGGTAACACTCAGTTTTGTTCAGGAACAAGAACACTGTTGCCAGTGTGACAAAAAAATCAGTTTTATTTCTTCTGGCAAAAGATCTTTCCTAGATTCCTCCCCACCTCTCCCTCACTTAGCAAGTTCCCACTATATTCTCTCAGCCACCCCACCAGCAGCCACACTTTATGTACCCCAAAAAACAGGAGGCAACTGGCCATCATACACCTCCCACATGAAGGAACAGGTTATAAAAGCTGCAGACTGATCCTGCCAAGAATAAGACAAGAAACAAAAGGAAGGAAACAGAAGTGATGTTAAGCAGTTGGACTCACTGCTGCATTTTTACTGGGGAGTAGTGCCTGCTGGGAAGTGCTATTTTTCTAAAGCTCTCCATCTCACTATAAACAGGCATTCTGCCTTGCTCATCCTGACCTGAAAGAAGGAGCAGGGCCTGCCATATCCACAAACACCCAGCGTGCCACCTCTGTCCAAAAGCTATCCCTTTGGTCCTGCAGGGGAGGCAACTGCAAACTGCACTGCCTGAAGCAGCACCTTTCAGCAGCTTCTAATGCATGGAGGAGAAGCACAGAAGTTGGGAGGCCCATGAGCTGTGCTCACTGATAAGCACCTCAACTTTTGCCCAGACATGAGAAAGGAGAGGTCCCCAGAGAGAGTTTCCAGTTAATTAAGCTTTGCTTTCTCAGGCAGGAGAACAATACAGAGCTAGCCCTGGCCTTATTTAGTCACTGTGTCTTTGTGTGGCTGTTACGAACTGAAGTGAGCTACCAAGTCAGAGTTCTCCATTAATATCTGTGATTGTGGTTTGCCAGAGTAAAGTCACTGAACAAGGTGCACAGCAAAGGAAAAGCTGTACTTAATTCTTCAGTAGGACCCAATTAGTTTGGAAGTGTCTTACTGAAGCAGCATCTTAATTTCCTTACCAACCTTCCTCCAAATACATGGACATTTAAGACTCAAAACTCATTACTTTTCTCACAATAAATTTTTCTTTTTGGGGAGTAAAAGAAATTTTGCAAAAAGAGTAATTTGCTTAAACAATTGCTGCTTGCAGGAGTTACTTTTGTAATAACAGTGCTTGTTATATCAAGTATTTCATACCTGAAGGACTCTAAATGCAATCCCAAACCCCTCCTCAATGTTTTTGCCTTCCAATATGACCTGAAAACAGAGACACAGACAAGTTTGGGAATGCACATTCCTTTTTCATTACAGACAGTTAAGTAATAATGCATTTCCACGTTTTGCCCAGATGCCAAAAGACAATGCATTACTTCAACACAAAACAGCACCAGCACCACAAGTAGAACAAATATAGGGTCTATTGCCATACACTGATTCCCTGTGGGACACTGGGCAAGCTACAGATGGAGCTGATGCTGGAAGTTAAGAAGGGTTAGCATAATGGCAGTATTTGCCATCCTTCACAGCACAATATATCCTCACAAGGTATGTTACTATTTGTATTTGGGACCCTCTGCCTCTGAAAGTTTGAACTCTGAGGAGAGGAGCTCCAAGTTCTCAAATGTTCTTTGCTACTTTGAGGAAAGACATTAATTTTTCATAGATGGTAGGCTGCATACATGCACAAGTGCCACCTGTCTGTGACAAATTTTTATCACCAACCTGTGATAAATACAAGTGCCTTATTCAACCATCAGATGTTTCAACCCACATAATGAGTTAGCACTGTTGATGAAAAATAGAGTTGTGTTTGAAAAAGCAGTAAGTACCTTGCAAGCAACATCCATTTTCATGTCATTGTTTCCAAAGAGTGTGGGCAAGGAGAAACCTGTCATTTGAGAAGTTCCTGAACTTTCACACTGATGCAGAAACTTTGTTACTTCCATCTGCAGATCTACTGTACTGATGTGCCTGGATAAAGGAAAAACTACAACTTTATTTTGAAATAGAGAAAGCGTCAATTATTTGTGTGAACTTACTAACTTCTTGAACACAGTTCGAAATAATGCCTATTTCCAAATAATTATTTTAGTTACGTTTTAACTTAGTCTTTTGTGTAGCCAAGTCTGCAGCAATGAGATACTTCTCAGATATGTGCACTTAACATGTATCACAAGCTGAAGGTGAGCACTTGTTTATATTATTTCAAAGATGTGAGCCAAAAAACCTTCATCACAAATAAGTATCTGCTCCCTTTTTTCCATCTCATAACCCCGCCATCTTTAATTTAGAGTTTAGTGTGAAAAAAAACCCAAAACCCCTCAAAAAAACCAAACAAACACCCTCCTAAGAAACCCAAGATATAAAAAAGCCCAAGTACAAGAGAGATCTGGCTAAATTTACACTGTGATGGAGTTAACCCCAGTAAAGAACTAAGCATCACAAAGCTGCTTGCTTTAAGGAAAGAAAAGGAAGAGTAACAGCAAGAAAATTTGTGGAAAGCTGTTTGTGCAATGTAGGGTTTGGGGTTTTTTAATTAAAGGAAGGCAGATTATACATAGACCAATATTTTTAGTAGAAACAATTGCTCATCTCCTGGGTTGGGTTGTTGGGGGAACACATAATGGGAAACCTACACTTGCAGCTGGGTCAGACACAGCTATCATGTGTTAGCTAACACCAACTTAAACACAACTGGAAAAAGACCCCAAACCCAACTAAAAAACAACACACAAAAGCCTGAACTTCCCCTTTTCTGTGACTTAGCTTCTTGTTTACACACACCTTGACACATCTGTAGCAGACATTTTCTTCCGAAAAGTGAATGCCATTTTTTTCCTTCCTGAACTTCTTGAGACCTCTTGCAGGTAGACTTTGAGATGGTCCTTGATCTTTAGAAGCCACACCTGTTTGCCTCCCAGTTCTGTGTAAGACTTTGCTCCATGAGTGAAAAATCTAATGCAGGTCATGGCAGCACGAACATGATCCTAGAAGAAATACACTGAGCACTAAGATGGACCCACGTACACCACCTCCAGCAATACCTGCCTGCACTAAAGTGCTCATACAAAGCAGGCGATGCTTATTTTCTTTAAGGGAGTAGTTAAGCTACTGCAAATCCTTCAGTTAGGCACAGGCCTTCCTATCATTTTTTAGGACTGGAAAGCAGCAAAAATGTACTTGCCCATCAGGCAGGTTTACACCAAAGTAAGTAACCAAAAGCCTAACAGTATGCAGCATTTCACTGAAAGATATGGTACTGACCATCTTACCTTCATGAACTGTTGCAGCTCATACAGGATATGGTAGTAGTTCTTTCTCTGCAAGTATTTGCAAGCTGCAATCAAGTAGACTCCCCAGCTCTCCAATCCTGGATCAATGGTTTCCAGCAAGTTCTCCAACATGTGTAATTTTCCACTTTCAAAACTCGGAATGAAGATCCCTTCAATGAACACTTCTGATGGGGATTCCTACACACAAATATCAGAAAACTAACTTGAAGCAAAGCCACCATGGCTTGATTTTCCTTATATAACATAAAAGAATTATGAAGTGACAAAGATGGCAAAATTATTAAGTAATTTAGGCTGGAAGGGATCTCTGGGGGTCATCTGGCTCACACCCACACTCAAAAGAATGGCTTCCACATTAGGTCATGCTGCTTTGGGCCTGCACAGCCAAGTTCTGAGCATAACCAAGCCTCTCTGGGCCCCAGATCCCATGGCTTAACATCTTCACTGCAAAAAATCTTCTCCTTACATCCAGTTGGAACTTCCCTCACTCCAAATTGTGTCCACTGTGTCTTTCCTTTTTACTACACACATATGAGAGAAACCTAGCTCTATCTTCCCTATGATAATTGACCTGATAGCTGAAAATAGCATGTAGATCTCCTTTCGACTTCTCCTCTTCAAGGTAGAAAAACATCATGCGCTCCAGGGCCCTAATCACTTTGGTGACCTTCCAACTAGACCTGCTCCACTTTGGCAATGTCTGTTTCGTACTAGGCAACCCTAACCTGGGCACAGTAGTTCAGATGAAACCTCATCGCTATTGAGCTGAGAGGGATATTTACTTCCCTTGACCTCATGACTACGGTCTTGCAACACAGCCTCACAAATTGATGTTACTATGGAAAGAAGCATGTCTGACAGCACAGCCTCCATAAACATTTTAAAGACATGATTCAGATTTTTTAAATTATTTTTTAAATCTCACTGTAAGATACAAGCTACAAAGCCTGTACACATAAAATGTTACCAAACAAGCAACTGCAAAATGTTTCATTAGAATCCTAGTACCTTACAGCTTTAAGGTAACAAACCTTCATCTCTAGCTCATGCGATCACCAGACTCCTCGTCCAAAATTTGCGTATCAAATTGTGTATCCAGAGAATTTTCAACATCTGCTATTTAATTAGTGAAACTGTTTCACCAACATTGCAAAAATATGCAACTTTTCTTTAAAGGAAAATTTAAATTGATATGAAGGACACATTTGAAAAGCAAATCTAATTTGCAGATGAGTATATGAGGTCAGAATGGCCAATGATAAAATGAAGACAACTTGATTTTCTATTAAGCAGACTCATGATAATGGAATTTGGGATCTCAAGTTGTACGTTAATAATAACAATTATAATTATTGCAATTATAGTTATAGCACAGAAACTTGAAATAGAAAACAACTTCCACACACACTTAACAGCTTTCAAGCTGGTGAGATGTAATGGATTCATATCTCTTCCACACCTCCTAAGAAGCACCCTTAATGAATCAGGCAGATCCTTGCTGGAAACATTTCTAGGTTTAATTGTAATTTATCAACAATAGAACTATTTTCTCCAAACATTCCCAAATCTTCCTCCATGGTGCAGTTTTTCTAAAGCAGAACCAGAAAGTTTTTTTCCCCAACTTGGTTTTGGTCCTCTGGCATTTGATCCTGCATTCCCCTATAGTCCTAACTGTTACAGAAATGCAAACATGAGTGTCTGATTAAACAAATAACAGCAAGAGACAGGGACACTGTGATACAGAGTATATACTGGTTTTGGTGTGTTGAAATTAGAATTCTTTCTTGTCTCTTCTGAACCATGTAACAATAGTCCCAATTTTTCAGGTTTGTAGAAAAAAAAGTGCAGTTGATTCAGGGGCTCTACCTCTCCCCACACACTTTTCTACTCTCTAGAAGCCACACAATGGGAAAGAGAGGAAAAACATAAGATTTAAACATCAAAGCTATTTCATTTCATCATGTCACTGAATTCTTGTCAGTCACCAGACACCTCATATAAAAACATGCAGGACCTCAGAAAATTCCTGTGCAAAAAACCACCCAGAATGCTGCATGATGCTCATTACCATCTTAGACTGGCCTTGAACTCCTCTTAGTTACTTCTCAAATTTTCATTTAGATGATGGGAAATTAGATTACTCACCTTATTTAATAAGTGAAGCAGTGCTTCCCTCATACAGTCATGCCTCATGTAAAAGCTTATTACAGCCAGATTAGTGCCATAACTATGTAAATAGAACAAGCACTCTTGATAGTAGCTGTTGTGTTGAATCTTCCCCTCACAGATCATTTCCAGAGACAGACTTCTTGTTCTCAGCGTTGCTTCAAGTTCCCTCAATGTGGCAAAGAAATCATCATCCTGCCATTAAAACAGAGACCCAACTATAGGAAATGTAAGAGGAAAACTTCCTTTTCAGTTAGACTCTGTCACTGAGCCCTGAAGCATTTCTGTTATTGCTGTTTTTAAAACAGATAGTGCTTTAGATGAGTGAAAATCCAGCAATACTTTTTATAAACACTAGATTGGAACCCTGCTATCAAGAGAGGTGTTGAATGTTGCTGTCTGTTTCCAGAGACAGACAGAAGTCTTATTTATTTAAACACAATTCCACTGTCAACAGCTATGTCAAAAACCTAGTTCTAACAAGCTTCTTAGTTCTCCTAAAATATGTACCACTAAGAGGTCTTTCATCATTATGATTCTGCTGCTACTTTAGTACTAAGTAATTTTTTGGTACCTAATCAGAACTTCCAAAGCTAATCCCAAACCACATAATAGTGCTTTCTGACAAGGAAAGAAGAAAAGGACAGCATTTGTAAATTCTCCTTTGAAATCCTGCAAAGTTGTCAGTTTCAGTAGAAAAAATGGCATCAACGCAGCATCACAACATATTGCTTGTATTGAGTTTAGTTTCCTCAGACTGCAGTAATAACACACCACTACAGCTTCTTTCCCCTCCCCTAATTACTGTATAATTCTGTGATCTAGTTCTCAGCCACCAATTCACCGTGAGGAAACAGCTAACAAATTTCCCAACAATATTTAGTTTGCAATATGCAATCATGACAAAAGAAGGAGAAACACTAACAGCAGACCTTGTATCCTACACTGCTGTAAGATGTACATTAAAACATCATGACTTGGCTTTGTTATAGCCCTTCAGAGCAGACAAGACTCTTACCGCAATGAGTACGGGCTTCACGGTGGACTCCAGGTACTGTATCACATCCTGGACCAGCCTTGAACCATGGTTCAGCTGGTTTAGATCCATAGGTGGCTTTAAACAGCGATTAAACTTCTCTCTTGCTGAACTTAAATTTCCAGCTTTAAGGCAAGCCATGCCCCAGGCATGCCATGCCCCACCTGGATCCAACCCACATTTTGTAGAAACCTAAATTCAAAATAATCTGTTAATATTGCACCAAAGTCCTGTTACAGAAAACAGGAAAACTGGCAGAGAAAAATACAAGTTTGTGATTGTGACCTTCTATTTCCTAGAGCATATTTCCCATTAAAAACAAAACAAAGCATGAAAAAAACCCGTGCTGATTATTTCCATATTACTGGCACAAAATGCCAACTCCCAAAACACCCACAATCTCCAAATGTGGAGTATCATTTATTGTACAAGTTTAAACTACTATTTATCACGGAAATTTCAGTTCAGCAGTTTAAAAACTCAGGACAGTTTCACATCCAATTTTCTAAATTAAACGATTTTTACAGAGTGGAATATATCAGGTTTGTGGTTTAAAAAAATAAAACAAAACAAGAAAAGATGCTTCACAAACCACCAAGAAAAAAATTATTTTATGTAACTCTGCTGAACATATTTATTCCTGATTTTCTTTAGTAAGCCAGTTGCCCTCAAACATGAACCATTTTTATTTAAATAGGTCATCTATTCCAGTTGTTTACTACCCCTTAAAAATCGTGTTTGTAGTATCATAATCTTGTTCTTAACAAAATGCAATGCCATCAGCTTGGAGAAGAGAAGGCTCCAGGGAGACCCCTACAGTGGCCTTCTAGTACCTGAAGGGGCTACAGGAAAACCAGGGAGGGGCTTTTTTAAGGACATGTAGTGATAGGACAAGGGGTAACAGCTTTAAACTGGAAGAGGGGAGATTTAGGTTAGACATGAGAAAGAAATTCTTTAGAGTGAGAGTGGTGAGACACTGGCACCGGTTGCCCAGAGATGTGGCTGGTCCCGCTCTGGAAGTGTTCCAAGGCCAGGCTGGATGGGGCTTTGAGCAACACGGTCTAGTGGGAGCTGTCCCTACCCATGCAGGGGGTTGGAACTAGATAATCTTTAAGTCCCTTCCCACCTAAAACATTCTATGATTCTGCGATTCTGAAAACAGAGGCTTAAGAAATCCTGGGAGCAGAAGGAAAACAGATGATAAACTGGGTCTAGGACAACTGGCTGCCACCATCTGGCTGTGGGGACATCTGGCCACTGACCAGTGCTTATCTGTGCTGTGAACACAGCACAGGGGGTCAGGCAGCTCTGCACACCCTGCTCTGAGCTTTTTGAGGGAAATCGTGTACGTTGGGCAAATCCAGTGTATGAGTCACACAGTCTGTGACACAAGAAGTTAGCAATAAGGTGATTCAATCAAATGAGACATATTTTCTAAAAGTATTCATAAATAAATGCAATTAAAAACCACCAAAACACAGTTTTTAAAAGTGATGACGTTCAGGACAGCAACCTGAAATGAACTGTTCATAGTATGTTTGACTGAGCTACCTGTATCTCATAGTTAATTTTTTCTGTTTGATGTCAGTTATTAATTGAAATAAGCAAAATTTGGGGGGGAAATCACATTTGGGGAAAAAAAATATCTCACAAAGAGAACATAAGGGATGTGCAGAATAAAAACAGGGCCTAGATAACAGTGAAACAGTAAGGCTATGCCAATTTTAATTATACCAGATAACAAGACTCCTTCTCTTTCCTTCAGCAGCCTGCTCCACAGCAGAAGGACTTTTCCTTCTCAAAATTTTTTTTCCAGTATTCAGAAAATTCTTTCTTCCTGGTTTAAAAACTTAATCCCAGACTGTTTACATATTGTCCATTTCATACATCACATTCTTCTCAACTCAGGAGGGAGAAAAACAAAAAGCCACTACAGAAGCATTACTAGCACTGCCATCCCTCCACTGTCATTACCTCTATAGCTAGTTGATAGTACTCTGCTTCCAGAAGCTGATTTCTTAATCTTGTTACTGCTGCAGGGAGAAGAATCTGATCCAAGGATGGAATTGGGCGGTAGGCAGCAGACACCAAGATATTCAACACATCCACTTTGCTGATGTAGCTGGGAAAAAACAAAGAGGTTAAACAAATACATATACATCCACTATTATCATACATTCGAAGAAATTCACGTCAAAGACAACTCTTAGATCAGTGTTTCCTAATCACCAGTACATCAGATTTCTGTATCCATCCTTCTATCCTATTCAGACTATTTTATTTGGCTTTTTTGCCACTGGCAGATGTTAATTGCAGACACCAGCTATATGTTACCAAATCAAAATAGTACATGTGAAATTTATATATTACACCTGCCATCTCAAGCTTTGTAGCACAAAACTTGAGGAAAGTGCAAAATGCTCATTCTCAGGAAGCAAAGGTTTAAAATCTTATATTGAAATACATACTAAGAACAGATACACAGTATCAGAAGTAAAATATTTACTCCAGTCTTCATTAATTATGTTTCCCCACTCTGAGAATTTTCTCAGTAATTATTATGCAGTCATATTACTGGAATTTCTACTATTTGACCTCTTACATTATTCTTACATTATCAACTTCTCTTCTTGTTTAAAACATCCAGACTACAACCACAAAACAATCCTTCCACCCTCCAGTCTCCAGTAAAAAAGGGTAATGGTGTCCACAATACGTTAATACATACTAGTAAACAACTGATAAATCACCTGTCACAGAGAGCTAGATCCTGGCTCCTTCCAGCTTTGACAAACATCATTTTGGCACTGAAGAGCAATTGTTTCATGATGTCCATAAGGAGACCAGCATCCACCTCAGGGTAAGTGAGCCCTTGGGACAACTTGCAGCAGTGCTCTATCAGCTGGTGGCCACACACTATGCTGTCACTGTGCAGGCTAAGGATGGCGATACACAAGGAAGAGCTGGGAGCCTGACAAATCGAGGAAAGACAGAGAAACATGGGTACTGAGATAGTTCTCCAGGGAACTTCTTATACTGGACCCTCTTTCTCCAGATCTCACCTGTTCATAATAAAATTCACTGCGAACAATTTCATTCTCCTCTTCATTCAGGGAAAAAATCCATTCAAGCTCAGTTGCCTTGGGTATTCGCACCACTGTGGAATATTCATTATTAGAAATTTCTGTAGCCAAAAAGAAAACACTGGATAGAATCATTGTACAATAAGTAACAAACCTGGATAAGGACACATAATGTAGAGTATTCTCCTATAGTCTCTTGAACAAGGCGTTTGTAATCCTCTCATTGTGCCAGTATCACATGTCCAGCACACAGAAAACTTTTCCATGCATACCTAAACTTACTCTCAGTTACCAACACACTGTCACCAAAACTGGCTCCAGTAACACTAAACAATAGTGTGAATTAAAAGAAGGAAATAAAAAAAACCCCCACAAACAAAAAAGAAAAACGCTTTTTCTAAATTGAACCAGGAACTGAATAATTAGAATAAACCAAGCTTGAAAACATCTGATAAGCTTTCTTCCCAGTCTCATCAGAGAAATTAGAAAGCAGAATAAATAACTCTCCCTCTTAAATTTTAGGATTTCCTTAGTGATGTTCTTCACTCCTACTGAATAAATTATACAGGCCTAGTGATCTGTAGCAATGCTGGAGGCAAAGAGAAAGATCTAACCAGAAGCAGCAGCTCAGAAACTGCATTCCAGCTGTTTCAGCCTTGTAGCAAAGGTAGCAGTAAAGCAAACCTCTGCCAACAGCAAAAAACAAAAAAGCTCAAATATCCCCATATACTTAAAAAGGGGCAACTAATGAAAACATTTCTCATTTGTTTTGTAGCACAAATGCAAATTTTGCACTGTTTCACATTACTGCTATAAGGCCTTTAAATAACTATGTTTTGGTCTACCAGAATTTCACATCAGTGTAGGAAAATTTTGCAGAATCACCTCAAACACCAGACTAAGCAGCAAACAGTAAATGCCTCCTGAGGAAAAAAGGCAGAGAAAAAGTCACCTAAATTTTGCATTATTCCTGAAGTGTTTTGATATTACTTGGTTGAAACAGATACCAAATTGAAATTACTAGTCCATATTCACACAACCAGCAAAGGAGATGGAACTCAGGACACAACCAGACCCATGATAGGGGCCTCATCCTGTCCTATGCCCAGCAAGCAAGAGCTATCAAACACCACAGCCCACTGCAGAGCTATTCAGAGTTGTACTATAATGGTTTGTAAACAGACAATCACTCAGCACAGCTCTGTACTGGACTAACTGATTCCTACTCATACCAGAGCCTCTCACTGATTGCACCCAGTATGCAAAGTGCATTCTCCAGTCGTTGTTTCTCAGTTCCTTCCTTTAATCCTATCCAGCACTCTCAGTATTGCTCAGGCATTTCTCCTAAATCTCATTTTCCACTCACAGAAGTTTGGAATGCTCAATGCATATGCAAAAAACATCAGTGATATTTTATAACTGAACTTTTGATCACCCTTCAGCTGCAACTAGATGTACCAGCCTCATATTTCTAAATCTGCTGCTAATGAGAGCCTTTAAAAAAACTGAAGTTTAACATTACTTCATTCCTTACCTTCCACTTGGTCCTGACCTTCTTTCCTGCTGTAATAAAATGACAGAAAGCAACATTATGCCTACTCCAGCACACTCGGGAAAATATTGTTTTTAGAGACATCAATACAGCTAACCTTTTTAGAACACTGTCTCATAAAAATCTAACATCTCTCCTGTCCTGCCTTCTCCAACTCATTGTCCTGCCCCTTTCTTCTACTGTCCAGAAATCTAAGATCCTTCCTCTGCATTGTTGTATTTCAGCTACACTAAGTAATTACTATTCCTGTAGGAATAGTACTGTTGCATGCATCATAAAAAAAGACATCAAGAACAAAAATAACTGTCCGGTTTCAGAATATGTCAGAGCTGAAATGAAATTTTTGGCACCCAGGTTCTTGTCCTTAAAATTTAGTTGGTTTTGACATACATATAGGACAAGTATAAAAAAAAAAATCCAGATACTTAAGCAACTAAAACATGACAGGTGGCATTCAAGCTTGCTGCTGAGCTCTGCTGACATTCTGGCAGTGTAAGCAATGGTGCTGACGCAAACTGGTTTAGCTAGCAGTGACTGCTTGTTTTTTTCAGAGGTCCCTTTTCAGATCTGCACAGTATTCCTCTTCTCCTTGCAAGCCTGCTGATACTGCCATAGCAGACACTGCTGTTGGCAGGCTGAAAAGAGTTTTTACCTTCTCTTACCTGTCAAGCCTGCTGATAGCTGTAGCAGCTGTGGCAATATCAGCAGGCTTTACAGGGTCACAGAGAGTAAAATTCACTCTTTTCAGCTGCAGTTTTTACCAGCTGGCCTAACATACACACAACAAATTTTGGTCCAATTCTCAGCTTAAAGCAACCGCATAATGAAAATCTGTCATAACAGCTGTCCCTTTTAAGGGCAGTGTCAAAGCCTATCAAATATGAAGTTGCTTTGAATTCCCAAGGTTTCAAGGAGTCATAATCAGTGGATTAGGGAGTAACATTAAAATACTATGTTCAGCAGAGCTAGTCAACATGGAGCTGCGTAAACAGTTAATAGGAGCTGAGTAAACTGCAGGAAACTTTGTCACACTGTAGTAGTTTGTGCTGAATATATTTTACATAAAAGCACTCCATTCTTATGTTTAATGATCAACTAATGCTTAAAGAATTGAAGACTGTAGCCTGGCTCTCCGGTGTTCTAATGTGAAAAGCATACCAAGGCATAAGGAATACCCCCACTTCTATCAAACCTGAAAAAAGCTGATGTTGCATTATCCAGATAAACCTAAATGCTTATTTCTCTCTCTTTCCATTCCTGTACTCTGCTGTGTATGTGAAACTGAGGAGAATCCGAATGGAAGGGCTTACGTGCTTGTCTCTTGTTCCAAGCCAGGCAGGTGTTCTCTGTTGCAGTAGCTGTAGCACTGATCACACACACGAGACAGACTTTCTCTGCAAGCTTCTACTGCCATTTTCTTGGTGGAGCAAGAGCTGCACACGAGCCTGCCACAGCGCCGGCAGTGGTGGCGCCTGTTAAACTGAGCAAAACAGGTCACGGACAAGCAACAGAAAGAACTGACTCCAGTCCCCTCCTAGATCTGCCTCCACCGGTGAGTAAACTTCCTCATTTGAAGAGAGGAAACAGCACGTGTGATAAGGCTTTTCAGAACTGTACAAGTAATGATTCTCACTGTTACAATTCCTTTCTGAAGAGGGCATGGCAAAAGAAAAAGACAACCCACAGGCAGGTATTTAAAACATGTTTGCTGCAGTTTTGGGCTTTCAACTATTGGAAGTGTCCCAATTTTGATCACAGAGGTATTGAGATCATCTCTTGGAAAAGTTAGAAGCTCTAGACTGTCTGACACCATCTTAGTAATTTCCAAATTCAAAAGCAACAGTTATTTTGAAAGAACAGTACTGTTTCTAAGTGGTAGAAGGTAACAGACTGCGAGCACACCTGCAAAACTCAAAATTAAACCTCTCCCACAGACTATCAATGCAGTTGGCTCAAGTACTTTATGAAACAACAGGTTTTAGAAAAGTGTAACCAACAACAAAGATTATGTTTTTCATATTAGTCATCTGAATTATATGATGTTCATGTTATTTCTTGCCAGCACAGTCAACTAGACAGCCTTCTGAAATACTAATGCTGCTATTACACATTTTTGAGATCTCATAGTTGTCTACTCTCCAATGAGCAGACCTCCTGTTTAGGCTCCATCACTTCCCAGAACTCTGCAAGGAGCTAACTGATGACAGTGTCCTCAACTACACTAAATAGAAGCTAATGGTTAAATATTAAGATTGCCAGACATACAGTGATGTTGACAGACTTGCTTAGGAAAACTACAAGCAAGTGTTCGCATTAATGTCACTGGCCTTGGGATGTCTGTACTTAATTTTTGCTCCTTACCATAGTGAAGCGTTCAGTTTTGCAAACCATACATATGGTTTCAGTGTCATCAGGTATCCATTGCTGCTTTGGTGGTGGCTTCTCAGGAGGCACAAATTCTTGAGGAAACAAATTCTGCTGCAAACTTCTATCTCTGGGACTCGCAGAAATGGTGGCACCTTAAAAAGAGGCAGGCCAAAACAAACATGGAATGGGATTTAGGCTGCTCAATGGAGACTTGAATACCAGAAAACATTACAGACTTACTAAGGCTATAAGATCTTCCTGGCTCACAAGAAAACTACCATTATCTGTCAACCAGGCATGATAGAATAGCATTGTGTAAGGAATATGTATGCTTTAAGCTAAAATTTACAGACTGTAAACTTCTGGTACTTAAATACTGGTACGCAAGAGCACAAAGCAGTGTAAGAAAACTTGTAAACATCTGTTCTTGTATCATAAGCAGAGACTTTGAGGAGGAAGAAAAAAAAACAAACCCTGTTACATGAATACCAAGAAGTGATATAAAATAGAATATAATCTTAAGGTTATCCAGAGCTGACATTCCTGAAGACCGAGGCTCTTCTTTGTTATTCCAAAAGGGATGTGGTAGGGATAGCAACAGCATAACCCTCCCTATTCTGGTCCCCTTTACAATATACTGTGGGGAAAGCAATTCAAAGAGGGAACAGTTTTTAAGTCTTTCATCTTGCCAAGGAAATATTAGTTGAATCAAGTTTATACTATGAGATAGGTTTTCAGTTTACATGATGTGAGACAGTTACACTAAAGGTCAATTAAAAAGTTCAACATGTCATTGCAGCCCTGCTAGCCACCTTCTGTGTACACAAATACTAAATTAAAAATGAAAAAAAATCTCAATTCCAATAAAGCAAACTCATGCTCATCTGAGTACACACTGGACTGCAAAGGAACTTTGGAGCGTCAGACAATGCATTCAATGTGACTTCAGATACTATTAAGTAGTGGGAGACACATACATAAAGGATAAAACAAATCAGAACAGGTTGAAAGAAAATGGCACCAACGTCTTAAACTTACCTGTAAAGCTGACAGGAGATAGTTCCGATGATCCCGATTTAGACAGTGCTTCACACTCCAATACTTGATTGAAACTTTCTTGGATACGTATCAGAGAATCTAGGACAAGGGGAAGAAAGGACAAAAAAATAATCAGAGAACAATACTGGTCATACATCTACCTATTTTGACAAAGATTAGAGAAATACATTCACAGGAGTCTGTAAGAATGTTAGCACAATGAGGGACTAGCTATGCAATTTCAGTTATGTTTTAACAAAAACTAGTCCACAACAATTCATGCAAAACTCTAAAATTCAGTGACCTAAAACCCAGAGAAAAGGATCCTTACCAAAGCAATGGACCACTGACAGGTCCAGGAATAATACAGTTGAGAATAAACAGTAGATGTGGAATTAATTATTTGCCACAAGATGCTAATGAAAATACTAAATGCTTCACATCACAGTGGAAGTAACACACTTGCAGTGTTACAGGTCATTTGGCAGGAGACACAGGTTAACTTTGATGCTTTTATGCTAGCTAAAGCTGCCTCTTTAAATCATGAAATGAAGTCAACATTTGAAAACTGGCATAAAGCAAGCTGGCACCATATGTGTGGGTATACACACATACATAGGTACACATGCCATGTGCTTTTCATACAGTGAAACAAAAGCACTGGATTTGATCTGCAGCACCTTCTACTGTTGCAGCTCTAGAACCCTGAAAGGAGAGAGCCAAATGCAGGAGAATCTGAGACAACACAGACGTGAAAGGAATTGAAAAACAGGAAAGGAATGGTGTGCTAAGAATGTTAAATAGAACTACAATTTTAACAGTCTTTTATATGAAAAAAAAAAGAAACAGGATTCTGGTAGGAAGAAAGACTATGGAAGATTAAATCTCTATTTGATTTGCAGGAAGATGCAGTTGGCTGCAGGTTTTTGAATTGCTTGAGTCGTCAGTGACTGTGTTAAACAGGAATGAAATAAAATTGAACAGTGTCATATACAAAAAAAGACCCACAAAAGCAGCAACAGAGGAAAGTCAGATAAACTTTTTAAGCCATCCCAAAGAACATCTATTTACCATGAAGACAACAACTTTAAGAACATGCTCTTGACTAGAGAGATACTAGCGACACACATCTAAAAATGTTGTGGCACAAATGGTGAAATTATTCTGGCAGGAAATTTGCCCTTCCTTCCAAAGTGAAAAACAGCATTCTTACAGATAGTCACCTGATCTCTTTTCTTTTAATGTGAAAGGGAAGTTGAGAGCTTTTTCTGCATACTTGGAAAGCAAATTGTCAATGTCTTCTACAGTAAAACCAATTTCCTGTTCAGCTAAGAGTTGGTGCAGTGTCTGCACAGCAACAGCTACCCAGTCCACCTTCATATTCATGAGGAGCTGCTCCACCATGAGCAGTGGCCTGGAGGAGAGGTGGAAGTAGTTAACACGGGAGAGCTCAGGCAGAGTCAGTAGCACCTGAGGCACAAGGAAAAAAGCACAAAATAAAATTATACACCTCCAAATCTGCGTTTGTAAGAGAATAAAGACTAAAAACTAGCACAGTAGCTTATGCAGGGAATGGAATAAGATAGACGTAAAAATATGGAGGTGGGACTTCTCAGAGCTATTGCTACTTCTGTTACAGAATTACTGAGTGGTTTTGCAGAAATTACTGAGCTCTCACTTTCCCATTCCCTAAAACACTTCCTCGTTTCAGAGGTGGAGGAAGAGTGGAAGGTGTTTTGTTACCCTGAGACTGATCTGTTGTAGCAGAATAAAGCTATCTTACTAAAAATAAATTATCTTACTAAACTAAGCTTATAAAAAGAACATTAGCCCAATCCTTAACCTTCCATCATTTGAGGAAGCAACGAGAGAAGAAAAGAGCAGTTTTTCTAAAGATGGGCAGTTCATACAGACACTTTCCAAATGAAATAATGTCTAATGATTTAAGTCTAATGTCTAAACCATACAGGTGAGAATTTGTTTATATTACTACACAGGAAGGACACCTGGTGTTTCTGACACAGCAAGTAAGTTAAGGATGCTTGCTTTTTCACTGAGACAAATATAACGACTGTCCTGACAAAGACTGCAATTTTATTTCATCTGTTGCCCCATCCCATCTTTTGGTCTGTGCATTCCTCCACTTCCTGCGGCTCAAACACAACACTACTCAGATCACATTAGGAGCTAGAAGCACTTTGTAATACAGGAACTGCAAAAATGGAGAAAGAGAGGAGCAGTTCTAAGACATCTCTAACCTTCCTTTGGATCCTGAGACACAGTATCTTAGACCTGATATGGTGAGAACACTCTGGTATATTCTACAGAATTTATATGTATATTATGTATTATAAAATTACTTATGTAATTATAAATTGCCATTAAGGCCACAATGCAAGAATTTTGCTCACCTTTGATCCCATATAGAGGGCCTGGATTTCATTACGGCGTGCTGTTGTCAGATTTGCATAGAAGTGAGCTGTGAGGTAATCAGCCAAGAAGTGAGAGGCTGTCAAGTTTGGACTCTGGTCAAGGGACTGTTCACTGATTGCAAGGCAAACACCAGGGTCTTCAATTCTTTGTAAAAGCTACAAAGAAAATACAGTGAATCCTTATTACATTCCTGGAAATTAACCTTTGTAACAGGCATGTCTATGACACATTATTGCTCTACAATGGTCCAGCAAGCAAATTAACTTGCACAAGTGTTTATCTATATAAGGATGAATTAGAAATCCACTTATAGACTACTTAACTCCTATTTTTTCCATTTTTTAATAAAAACGTTTTAAATTAAAGCAATTCAAAATCAAACAAGAAATGGGGCAGAAGGTGTAGTGATGAGAAGGCTCACCTTTGCTTCCAGAATATTTTCAAAGCTACATAGTCTGAAAGAAGCTGCACTTTATTTAATGCTCTGTGTTATTTGCAAGAGCCCCATAATTATCAAAACTAGGAGAATTTACAGGTCATTTTTGGGCACTGAAGCACAACTGACCAACTTCCTGTTATTGGTTTCACTTCTGGCTCTTCTGCTTAAGTAGTAAAGAAATGCTTCAATATGACTTTTCAAATAAAATGAGCCTTGTATTGCCATGTAAGTGACATTTATGCTATTAAGTCCAACAACTACATAGCCAATTTGGATTTTTACTTAAATAGAACAGAGGACAGCCATGATCCCCACAGCATATCTAAGCAAACAGCATCTCTTAAGGGAGGAACCAAAAAGGGCATGAAATGCACGTGAAAGCAGCAAAGAAAACATATCTCAACCTATGTGATGTATGGATGTAAGGCTGAACAAGTCCTCCTGTTACCTGCAATGATTTTTCCAATTCTCCCATCTCCAACAAATGGAGAAGGTGCTCACGGTGAAGGTTGATCAAGTCTTCTCTTGGGACAGGATACAAGCGCACCCATTCCTCACACAACTCATATTCCTAAAGAATGAAAAATAAAATTAAAATAAAGTAAATATAAAAACAATAAAATACAGACAAACTCACCCTCTCTGATACATCTGTTTCTCCCAGAGTTATGATCAAGTTCAGAAATTCTGTAGCATAGACTCCTCTCCCATGAAGATGACAGTAAATTTTGTCAGGCATTGAGAGTAACTTCTCATCCCACAGTAGGTGAGTTGACTTGTTATAGAGACACTTTTAAAGCTAGCCAGGTCTACAGAATTAGTACTTATATAACAAGCAAGCCTATATTATGCCCAAAGCCATGCTATTAAAGATTTCAAAATTATTTGAGAAAAGAACAGGTTTTATCTCAGAGTTATAACTCAAATTTGAGGATTATTAACTACATGTAAATCTTGACATTAAACACAGATCTGTATTTGTTTCTGCAGCACAAAACTGAGTAAAGGAATCCTTCCTCCCAAGGTAATCTCCATGGACTGGTGTTTTAAGATGCTATTTCAACAAATCTATCTATTCAAAGTTTAAGGCATTCTAATTCAACAAAATTCATAGGACAATGCCTAACCTTTGCTTTCAGAATGACATTCATCACAGCCTGCGGATCATCAGTGCAGGCTTTTTTCAGATCCTGCCAGTCCTTCCACAGTGGTTCATTTTGCACATTCAAAACCTGAAAAATATTAGGGTAGCACAAATTTTAAAAGCTTTATCTACATCAGTCATTAAATTTAAGAAAACAGCTGTGCTGATCACATAGAGACACTTCATGCAAAGATAAAAGCATAACAGGAGACCCATCTCTAGCCCTTTTCTGGGATAATGCAATGCACTTGCACTCCAAAAACAACTATGGAATTATCTCAGAGGCATGAGTCTACAAAGTACTTTTATAAGGGAGGTTTTTAAGATTGGATGGCAACAATTGTAACTAAAAAAGTACATGTATAATGCAGACATTGCTGGCACTAACACAGAGACAACTGAGATAACTGCTAGTTAGCAGAACCACCACCAGACAGAGCTCAGCAGGGATTTATGACTCCTTTTTTCACTCTGTTTTGTCTATCAGTCTGTGCTGAACTCCAGGCCAGTGAATCTGACTTAACTTGGGTATCTGCACTACTCTGCAGTTAGAAAAACTGGCTGCAATACAGAGACACTTACTGGACCATTGGTCTTGTATACCACACCTAGGTGTGTCTGTACCTCTCAAGCTTATAAAATGATGAATTACCTTGGAAAGCTTTCAGAGGTTCTGGTGTTTGTACAGAATGGAAAGACAGAGACTTCACAAAAAACAGCCTCACACTTATCTAATTGTGTTTGCAGACCTGAATGCTAATAGGAGAGTGGAAGTCACAAAGAATGGAAGCAGAGTGTTAACTCGATACTACAGCACTGAAAATACATGAAATGTTTTGGAAGAAAGATATGAAAAGCTATTATGATTTTTAAAAGTATCAAGAACAAAAACGTTTTTCAAAGGGCAAGCATATTTCCTCCCTGATGCCTATTTCATCTCACTGTTCACTTAAATAATTACTTTGTACCTTTTGATAAACCTGAAGTTCTTTCTTCCTGCTCTGCAGACTGGTTTTTAGTTCATTGGCTATGCCCAGATCAGAAACACAATAGGCTAGAATTTCCAAACAGGCATCAAGGGGCCATTTGTCCAGACAGCGCAGGGCCAGCCTGCTTCTCAATGTTCCATTCTTCACTTGGAACAAGTATTGCCATCCATCCTTACCTGTGGAGGAAACAAACCACTTGTATGAAACTCTTTTTATTTATAATTCAGAAAACAATAATTAAAAAATCTTCAATGGACCACCAAAATCACCAAAAGAACAAAAGAACCAGTACAGTGCTGAAAAATCTATGCTAGACTCATCCCAAGCATCAGATCCTTGGGAAGTAACCAAAGATAGAATGAGGTGCTTACTATTAGACTCTAATGGGCTCATCCTTCCCCAGCATACATCATCTATCTATGCCAAAGACACTGCTGTAAGAGACATTCCAGTAACAGCACTAAGATTAATGTCTCCTGATGTATTCAGCTCTTCACATACAAATAACGCTACAGATGCATTCTAGTCCTTTTGTACTGAATTGGTCAGGATTTGCAAAGCAGAAACTACACCATCAGAGAAAGCAAATTTAGGGTGAAGGAAGAGAAGGGATCTGTTTCTGTCTTTGGATTTGCCCAAGGACAACTACCTTGGTTTCTGTCTCCTCATTCAGGCAGCACTCTTCATTAAAAGAAAGATGAAGGAGAAAAAAGGCTGACTTAATCCTTCTTACCTTCAGCAGCTGCACAGCTCAACACAGCATCCTTCACACTGACCAGCTTCTCCACATCCTGGCTGTACAGATCCAAGACCTTCAAAGCTCTGTCCCAATCCTTTGCAGCAAGAGCTTGTTCAAAAACTCCCATTAATACCCTAACAGCTGTGGTGGAATGCAATCCTAGGAGAACCAGAGATATGTATGTCTTGCCAGAGAAGACAGCAGCCAAACTGCCACCTTCCTTCTGCTGATTCTGAAGGGGCTCAAACATAGCAAGAAGAAATCGTTCCAATACTGGGAACTCCTTCAACAATGCCTCACACTCCCTGGATATCTGTTCCAAACCTAAAGGCACCTCCCTTTTGCCCCGAAACTCCATCCAAGATAAACTGGATTTGGGAATTTTCTGTATATTGGATGCACTTAGACATGCCACTGTGGCCATTAGCTTTGACTGAGACTTCAGGAAGTCCAGAGAGGAGGCAGTGAGTGTGTGCTGGCTCAAGTCATTCACAGAGGATGGGGCCTGAGTGGAGATATCCTCAGAGGTCACCGCAGAATTGTGAATAGGTATTTCAACATCTGATAGGCAGTGGCAGGCACACTGGTGTGCTAAGTTGCTGATGTTTGTCAGAAGTGACTTTGCTTGACTGTTTTGCCTTGCACTGCACAAGGACAGTGGTTCACAGCAACAGTTAACAATAACTTGCTGCACATTCAAGTTCAACTCTTCCTTAACCAAGAGAGAAGAAAGCCTGGAGGATTGAAAACAGAAGCAGTTTACCCAACACATATAAAAGGTGCTTTAGAATTACACATTTTCACAAATCTTCCAAACATTTTGTGAATGTAGCCTTCTAATATACTTCAAAGGTACATACAGGGAAAG
>NW_009952265.1:2258958-2281457 GCF_000747805.2 Chaetura pelagica
GGAAAGAGTACATATCCTTTACTTACCAAGTGGTTTTACCTAAATGTGACATGATAAAATGGTTTTCCATTAATGCTCTTTTGGTTTTTTAAGAGCTACTTTATCAAATCAGACACTTAACATGCCAGTCTAATTTAGTAATTTGTGATGCAGGATGCTAGATTATTCAATTTACCTGCTGGCCAGGGCAAGAGCCATGCTTAGCTGTATTCTTAAGAAGTCCTACTGCTCTATTTTGCATTATTACATTGCTAAGTTGCAAGTCCACTGCTCTGAGCTGACACATGCAATAAAAAAATACACTTAAATGCCCTCTCTTTTCACAACACACAGTAACTGTTCAAAATATGGAGCCACAGTTTGCCCTAAACAAATCTTCAGCTTGGTAGAGAAACCACTGACTAAGCTTCTCCCTGCACACCAATCCTTACAGCATTAAGTGAGTGGCTGGTGGGACACAGCAGGCTGTTCTCCCTGTACTAGCCAAAGAGCTCAATCCTGGCTGAGGCCCAAAGTCACCAACACCAAGATAACCCAGAGAAGTAGTCTGAAAAGCACCAACCTGTCAGGATGAACTTGTCTGTCAAACACAAGCTGGGAGAGTAGCTGAGACGGACTCTGCTTTAACAGTATGAAAGGGTTCCCCACTTTCACTTCTGCTGATGTATCTTAAAAAAATAAAAATAAAAAAAATCAGAATATTTATTATAATACAAACTCATTAGGTAAATCAAGTCTTATTTTATGAACACAAATTCTAAGAGCCTGAGTCTGAAGCCTCTGACTAAATTCACAAAGGTCCATATTCAGATTAATGTAGTAAAATCCAAATTGCAAGGTATTTGGGATTATTATGCACCCCTCAAACTCAACACCACTGGCTCAAATTTTACAGTACCCATTACCAAAACAGACAGAGTGAGAAGTCTTTGGCCTTAAGCAAGATCTATATTCAAACAGTTTAGCAACTGTACTTCAAACTTTTCCCAAAACAAGTATTCGTGGTGAGAGACAAAATGTGCAATATTGGCTTCTGGGAGGGTCTCTGGATATAGATTAGTGAGTCTATGCTCTATTCAAGTCAAAGTGAGCAAAAGGAGAGGGAACTCACAGATGTACAGCTACTTTTGCAAAAGTAGCAAAACCCTCACCAGTATTGCTGAAAAGCCTTTGAATCCACTGCTGAGTTACGGTGGAGTAACAGATAAGCTCACCTTTTCCTTTTATCTTCCAGTACAACATTTTTCCAAAACTCACTGAGCCCTTATTGTGCATTTTTTTGGCTTTGGCAGTTAGTCAATGAGGACTGAATTATGTCCATACAGAAGTTATGCTTGGCATGGTAGTGACCTGAGCTGAACTAGTGTGTCTGAAAAACAATGCTTGCCCTTTTTTCTTATCCTCTTGGGAAAGTATTCTCTGAAATCAGTATTTTGGTATTTTACATTAGTGCAGCTCAATTAGTGTCAGCTTAAAAATTAAACAGATGAGCGGTTTTTCTCCTAGCACAGTGAATTGTTCTGTTCTGATGGCTTTAAGTGCTGATGGTGCATTTCTGTTCATGGGCCACCATCATCTATTGATTGTATGAAAAAATTCTGCCTGGTTACCTCTGCACAGCCTTCTATACACTCTCTCATTCCTGTGGAGCTTCAACTGAAAAGCACACAGCATGCTGACCCACTGGATGTAAAAATCAATCTTGGCTTACAGTGTATTGATCAGAATTTTTGGAGGTCAGGGGTGGTTTGTTCTGTCTAAATGAAGTGCAGAATCTGAGCCAGTAGTTAACATCTCTGTTCTTATTTTCCTACTGCTATCAGCTACTTTTATCTTAGCCATGGGTGGCCGTAAGTGCTAAGAAGTAATTTTTTTTAAAGCAGTGCAATAATCAATCGAAAGCAAAAGATCTGACTATGCACAGACAGTAGGCACGTTTGCCAAGGAACTGTTTTTGCATAATTACCTTCTAGAATTAGGACAGACTACACAGTCTAGGTATCTTCACATTGGCTCAGACTTTCCAGCAGAAACCCCTTACCTAGATCTGCATTCAGACTTCGTATGACAACAGTAGCCAGTGTAGTGATGTAGTCAAAGAAGGCCTTCACAAAGTTTGTGTGCCTGTTGCTCTCTGGCATCGTTTGGACATGCTGGTCAAGAGTCCTCAGGAGGAGCTGTGTTTGACTCCAAACCAGATGCTTCTCCAGCTCCACAGGTTTCAGAGAGGCCTGCTCCACTAAGGCGCCAAGCAGGCTCCCTTTAGAGTCTGGTTTAAGAAGACAGACATACATCCAAGATTCAAGTAAGTATTAGATGCCAGAAAGGAAAAGGAGGGGTGGAAAGAAAAAAAAAGGGGGTGATGGGAGAGACAGAGAGAAATGCTTTAGCCCAGTTTCCTCTCAGTAATTACAGATCTCAGTCTGGGCATTATAATATTATTGAAAGCAAGAGACATTTTCACAGCAGGAAAACAAAAAATCATTGGTTCATCTACAATAGTAACGATGCCTCCAACAAGTTAAAAATATATTAAGGCAGGTCTAAAATACTTCTAATTGTGTGTCATTAGCACATTAACTTATTTTAAAACACAACTACTGACCAGTCTTTGTGCTCCATAACATTCAGCCCTTAGAGCTCTCCTAAATTTTTGCTCATCAAACATAAAGATACTTCAAATATTTCACAAATACCTACATGCCACAGAAATGTGGTGAATAAAGGAAAAAAAACATCCTAAGAAAATACCCCAGTGCTATATGAAGAAAGGTCTGAGAAAAGGCAACTGTGGAAGACTTCTTCAGAAAAGTATGAGACACTTTATGATAGCTCTATGGAAATTAGAAGGTACTATTATGCTACAATAGTTCTACAAGCTATCTCCTTGTTAAAAAAAAAAGATACACCTAATTACCTATAAGCTGTCAGGTTAAAATACACTTTAAGAATTTCTTGTTAGAACTGAAGAAAAATAGAGCAAATTATAACCTCTATTGTACTCATTAGTATTTTCCCTTCTTATTTGGCAAGTTCACGATTTTAGCTCTGAAAACAAATCCTCAGAACATAAGAATTACAGATAAAATTTACATTTCACATTATGCTTTAGAAAAAATATATTTATGCATGTGTCAAAAAGCATTACTACTAGATTTATAGATGTCTTGACAGCCCAGACCAAACATTCAAATCCATTTATCAGTCTTCATGATCACAAGTAACTCACCCACAGAACATTCAACATGAGTCAGTGCTTTTAGGATTTGATCCAGATTTTGTGATAAAACAATTTCACTGGTAATACTTTCTTCAGTCAAGGCAGGGTAGCAAGCTTGCAGAAGGTCTACAATACTGCATCGAAAATTACTCCCCATTTTATCATCTGAGACCTCTACAATGAGGGAAAAAGAAATAGCAACTATAACAAAGACAGAAATAGTTCTGCTCACAGAACCAAAATTGTTCTGTAATACAACTAGTTTGCAAATTCAGAGTGTTTCTTTTTATTTAGAATAGAGCTTGGGTGTCCCTCTTTTTTAATATAATATACTAATTTAATATAATACTAATATAATATTAGTATTATAATAATATACTATTATAATCACAGAATCACAGGATTGCTGGAGTTGGAATGGACCTCTAGAGATCATCTAGTCCAATTCTCTCTCCCTGTATATATATGTAAAATATATATATTATTATTATTATTATTATACTAAGCTAAAAAACAGAAAGTTCTACTTTTCCATTGCAACAGAAGGTAAAAATTTGATTAAAGCACATTTCAACAGAAAATCTTATTAGCAAAACATAGTACCTGGCTTGGATTGCCCTTGTGATGTGCAGGAATAGTTGAGAATTTTACTTATTTGCTGGAGAACTGCTGGGAAACCTTTTACACCTTCAGAGTGTAGTAAAACAGTGTCAGGTCGGTGGCCTGGAAAAGTAATTGCACAAAAGGGGGACAAAGTAAAAGTTAGGAGTGGAAAAAGGAGAAACTAACATGAAGTACAAAATAAGATTTAATTAAGACTCAAACCTTAGCACAAACAACACAGCATCAAAAGGCATTTTCCACTCCCAGGCCCATGTTAATAAACACAAAAATCAAAAGCCTACCCCGAGTTTCAAGTCTGTTGTACAATCTTCTTTCTGCTGTTTCCAAAAGCTGTTTGCATGTCTTCCACAGATGGCACTGAGTACAAGCTAGGTCAAATGCTGCCATTGATGAAGGACTGAGGTCCTCAAGGACATCCCTTAGAGGATCAGTGTGTTCCAGCTGGATGTTGCTGATCCAGAAGTTTTCTTGGAGAGTAGGGGCAAGACTTCCAGAAGTTGCAAGCAATTTATCAGTAACATCCGAGATGGAATAAAATACCATACCTACATCCGTCAGCAAAACATACAATTGCTAATTAAACAGCATATTTATCTCAGATCCTGTCATGGGCAATTATTCTGTAATTCTTTAGGAAAATAATTCAATAGGTGGCCTGCTTCATGGACCAATGATTGCAGAACAGATAAAACTAATTGGGCATCAGCATCAACTGTCAGCATTCTTAGTCTCCTTTCATGTCAAAGAACCACTGCATACTTTTCTGAAACATGGCTGCACTCATTAGGACAGAATTTAAATGGCTTTCTCCTGTTTTCCATTTCCCCCTTACCTAGAAAAACTGAAAAAACCCAGTCCTTACCAGCTGCTGCTGCATTCCCAATAGCTTGCAGTGTTGATCGGCCACTGCCAGATTTCTTGATGCCCCCAATGCCATCTGATGCTTGATTCTCAATATTGTGCTCCACCCTTGCCATTTCTCGTACCGCCTCTTGGTAGCCCTCCATGAAAACCAATTCACCATAGCAAGGTGAAGTATCCAGATTAAACATCAAAGCCACCTTTCAAAAATAAAAATGGACGTAATTACAGAGCATGTCATAAGATGTTTTCAAAAGTCAAAGAGCTTTGGGGGGTTTTTAGAGGTGAGGGAATAAAATAAAACAGATATTTTAACTGAAAAATATTCTCACAGACACAGCAGGCTGAAACGTTTTTGGGTTTTGTTGTTTGGGGGTTTTTTTTGAGTTTTAAGTGCATGAAAAACAGGATATTTGAGACATTCTTCAACTATTTTTATAAAGCTCAGCTATTACTTGAATTAATTTTCGTAAACCACACCTTTCAGCACGACTCTTCATGTCTTCAATGCACTGTGTAACTACAGAAATCTTATCAAGTTGGGCCTCCAAAATAAACTATTTAAAACAAATTCTTATTCAGCAAGGACTTCCAGGAATTTGAACATAGAGTAGATAAGCACAACTGTGCAAGTTTCAATTACCGAACCAGCAAGAGAACACAGACTTAGCTTGAATTCTTTTATTATCAGCAATACTGAAATTCAAAGTAACAAAGTAAAACAAAAGCTTTTTTTTGTCCTGTAAGTAGGGAAAAGATGAAGTGGCATGCTTGATGTCAAACAGAGCTAATGAGTCGAGCAGTAAAGCTGCTGCTAATGCATTGCTTAAATGACATTAACTGCTCTGATCACCATCTAAAACTCAGCCAGGTCACTGCTTTTTGCAGAGGATCCAATCACTAACACACCTCAAGACGTTTTTCAGAGCATCAGCCTGAAAGCCACATAGACTAAAAGTATCCACAGCTTTGAGGGAACAAAGGACTACAAATGTGCAGACTGTCAATTTAAAGTCCTTCTGCTTGTTTTCAGTCCTATGTACTTAGCCTCAAAGCATATCTCCTCCAAAGAAATGTAATTACCACTTTGGCTCCACTTTGGGTAATGAATGCATTCTCATGTTCCTGCTGAGCTTACAATTGGCAGATTGTCATGGTTTTGATTCACTGATCAGAGTAAATAGTTCAGATGCTGCTTCCTCATGAGGCTTCACTAGAGCTCTTCCTGGAATATCTGTGCTCCTTTCACTTGCTTCGGCTACTGAAATTACCCTTTCATTTGGAATGCAGATGCTTCAGCCCTATGCTTGCTAATGCAGAAGAAGCAGCTGGAATATCACCAGCTATCATGGCCACAAATGTCAATACCAAAATAGATCTTCAATTGCACAAAATATTTGCAGCTCATTTACCTGATGGGCTTCTACAAAGTTTCCTCTCAAAACACAAGAAACTAATAGTGATTCTGGTGGTGAAAGCATCATAGGAATGAGGGGGTTTTGCTGTTGTGGTCTCACCCTGCTTTCCAAATCACTTGAGCCAGTCAGATTACTGGTACTTCCCTCTGCAAGACAATAGCAGTAATCAGGCTGCTATTATGGAAAAAACATGTCACCAGAAAACAGTCAACTATCAGATAAAAGCACTTCACATATTTAACACAGATACAGGAGCTGAGTCATGGCAAAGTTGTAGGGTAAACAGATCAACATCAGCACTTTGTTACAAATTCTTGTAATATTTCACTATCTGGTCAGAACTTTCAGTTTGGATCTTTCAAATGAACACTTCAGTGGCTACACAACATGGATACAATGCTAGGGCACTGGTTCCATACAGATAGAGGGATAAGTTTGAGGTATTGGATTTATTAAATCAATTTAGCATGCCTCAGCATGTTTTAGATTACATGACTACCAGTCAGTTAGCTTTTTTGATTGTTTGCACATCAAACGATAAGATAAAAATTTTATCTTATTCCTGGAGTAGAGGTTCTACATTGCATCTGTTACCTGCCAGCCAAAAATATCTAGAAAAATTTTATCTTATTCCTGGAGTAGAGGTTATACTACTCCAATTAGAAAAAGGTCAGCAAAAAAATGGGAGCTCTGAGAAGCAAAAAGTTCTAATTCTATCCTGCATAAAGCAGTAATTCACATTAACTAGTCAAGGAAATACTTCATCATGCACACTGACAAGAGAAAGCAATACTACTTTTGTGGCTTAATACCTGAGGTACTGGTGCTTAGCTCGCTACTTGTACTTTCTAATGATGGACTGGAGGTTCCCTCTTTCTCATCTAAAATAGAAACAAATCAAAACCAGCACATTAAACACACTTTTTCTAGACATGGTAATTAAAACTTGCTGCAAATAACAGATCAGGCAACTGCAAAGTATCTTCAAGACTATCTCATCAACACAGCTGATGCTGACGATAAAATGCAAAACCTGCTGATTTGAAGAAAATGCTAGGCCTGAGATTTGTTGGGGATGGCTCATCAGTGACTCATATCAAATACTTTGAAGCTTCTTACTTTGGAATGTCCCACACCAAAAACATATGTACCTTTTAAAGGCTACATAGAAAAAGGGTGAATCATAGAATATGCTGAGTTGGAAGGGACCCATCAGAATAATTGAGTCCATCTCTTGTCCCTGTGTAGGGCACCCCAAGAATCACACCATGTGCCTGAGAGCATCATCCAAACGCTTCTTGAACTCGGGCAGGCTTGGTGCTGTGAGCTCTTCTCTGGGAAGCATGTTCCAATACTCGACCACCCTCTGGGTGAAAAACCTTTTCCTGATATCCAACCTAACCCTCCCCTGATTCAGCTTCCTGCCATTTCCCCAAGTCCTGTCACTGGTCACAGGAGTGAAGAGGTGGTTCTTGCCCCATCTCTTCTCCTCGTGAGGAAGCCATAGACTACAATGAGGTCACCCCTCAGCCTCCTCTTCTCCAAGCTGAATAATCCAAGTGACCTCAGCTGCTCCTCATAGGTCATCCCATTCAGACCCTTCACCATCCTCGTGGCTCTCCTTTGGACACTCCCCAATAGCTTGATGTCTTTTTTATATTGTGGTGCCCAAAACTGAACACAGTACTCAAGGTGAGGCCGCACCAGGGTGGAATAGAGCAGGACAATCACCTCCCTCGACCAGCTGGCAACACTTGCTTGATGCACCCCAGGACACAGTTGGCCCTCCTGCCTGCCAGGGCACACTGCTGGCTCATATGCAGTTTACCATCAGCAAGGACCCCAGGTCCCTCTCCACCATGCTCCTCTCCAGCCACTTGTTCCCTAGTCTGTACTTACCACCAGGGTTTTCTTGTCCCAGGTACAGAATCTGGCACTTGCCCTTGTTAAACTTCATGTGGTTGGTGACTGTCCACCTCTCTAACTTGTTGAGGTTTCATTGCAGAGCCTACCTGCCCTCGAGGGAGTTGACAGCTCCTCCCAGGTTTGCATCATCAGCAAGCTTGCTTAGAATTCCTGTGTCCAAGTCATTGATGACGTTTTTGAAGACTGGGCTTAGGATGGAGCCCTGAGAGACCCCATTAGTGACTGGCTGCCAGCCTGATGTTAACCCATTCACTGTCGCTCTTTGTGCTAGATCTGTGAGTCAGCTGCTCACCCATCACATGGTAGGCTTGTCCAGCTGTAATGCTGGACATTTTGTCCAGGAGGATACTGTGAGAGACAGTAACAAAAGCCTTCCTGAAGTCCAGAAATATTACCTCCACTCCATTACCCTTGATCAACTAGGTGGGTTACCTTGTTTTGAAAGGAAATTGACAAGCAGGACTTTCCCCTTGTGAGGTCATGCTGGCTGTGACTGATGACTGTATTGTCCTCCAGGTGTTTTTCAGTTACCTCCCAGAATAATCTTTTCCATCATTTTACGAGACACTGAAGTTAAACTGACTGGCCTGTAGTTTCCAGGGTTCTCATTCTTGCCCTTCTTGAGTATTGGAACAAAATTAGGCAGTTTCCAGCCAACTGGGATCTCTTTAGATTGCCAAGACCTCCCAAAAATTGTAGAGAAAGGCCCAGCAATGAAATCAGCCAGCTCTTTGAGGAATCTCAGATGGATCCCATCAGACCCCATGGACTTGTAGAAATCTAACTGTAACACCAGATCCCACACAAGTTCAGGGTCAGCTAACAGCTGATCCTTGTTGCAGTTGTGATCCTCCAGTTCTGAGTGTCAAGAGTCCCGTGGTCCACCATCAGTGTTGAAGAGAGAGGCAAAGAATGCATTAAATACCTCTGCTTTGTCTACATCCCTGTTGATGATGTGATCATCCTCACCCTGTAAAGGACTCATGTTGTTTCTACACTGCCTTTTGCCTTCAATGTATTTGAAAAAAACCTCTTTTTATTGCCCCCCACAGTTCTGGCCAGGTTCAGCTCTGTTGAGCTTTGGCTGCTCAGATTTTCTCGCTACAGTGGTTAGCTGTGTGTCTGTATTCTTCCCATGTCACCTGATATAGCTTCCATTGAGCATACACCTTCCTTTTTTGCCTAGTCTGCAAGAGCAGATCCCTGTTCAGCCAAGCCAGTCTTCTGCCTCATCTGCCTGGCTTCTGACATTTTGGGATTGCCTGCTCCTGTGCTCTTAGGAGACGATGTTTAAAGAGTGACCAGCACTCGTGAACCCCAGCACCTGCAAAAATATTCTCCCAGGGAACTTGACTCAGAAGCTCCATGAGCAGCCTGAAGTCTGCTTTCCTCATGGCCAGTGTTCAAGTTTTGCTGGCAGTTTCCCTCTTGTCAATATATTTTAAACTCAATTGCCACACGGTCACTGTGTCCAAGACAACGTCCAATCTCCACTTGACTCACGAGATCCTCTCTGTTGACGAGCAGCAGATCAAGGAGGGCACTATTCCAAGTTGGCTACCTTATGACCTGTTCCATAAAGCTGGCATTCAAGTGGCTTAGAAATCTTCTGGCGTCAGTTGTGCTAGCAGCATGTTGCTCCTAGTTGATTTCTTGCAAGTTGAAGTCCCCCATAAGGACAAGTGTGGTTGACTTGGAAGCATCCCTTAGTTCCTCAAAGAATAGGTCATCAGCAACTCACCCTGGCCAGGAGGTCTACAGTGTATTCCCACAATGACATCCACATTATTTATTTGTATTTTGATTCTTACCCAAAGACCCTCAACTGTGCCACTGCCAACTGTGAGCTCCACAGACTCCAGCCCTTCCATTACATACAAAGCCACTCCCCTGCCTGTCTCTCCTGAAGAGTCTGTACCCATCCAACAGGGCACTGCCAGCTTAAGGCAAAAATTCCTGTAAATTCATATCAGAGATACTGTTGTGATGTTGTGTGGGCTTGAGCTAGTTAAATAGCCAGCTCAGCCTTAAACCATGACAGATACAAATGCAAATATGCCAGTTATGGTGGAGACAGGGAAGAACTGGTACTGCAGTTGCAAAGTTCTCCTCTGCCCCAAACCAGACTATGTATAAAAAAGTTATTTCCTTACCAGAACTTAAAATTACTTAACTTTTAGTTGTGCAGGTGATCTTTAGGAAAACAACCTAAATCCAAGTAGAACTGGACTAAGACACTTGAAGCCAGTTAGAAAACTAAATTATTAGTTCTGTACTCGTAATCCATTAAATCTAGTTGCATTCAGCTATGAGCTCAGCAAAATTACATGCATTTCGGAGATGTCTTCTCCAACCCACTTTCTCAACCCACCTGTCTTGTACCTTTGGGATCTACTTCGTTTCTTAAAGCTGGAGTGCCTGATTGAAGTGTAGCATCTCCTGGAAGCTGCAATCTGCTGTTCTGTGAAATATTTAAACAAAACTATTACCAAAGAGATGGATAGGCCGTAAACACAGTTATTTGTTTACCTTACAGAATTCATCAGCACATATACATATGCAGAGGTATAACAGCAAATCTCCAAACGAAACACAGTTGATCTCAGATAAGAGATTTTGCAGTAAAGTTTAAACCAGCACCTTGAAGCAATTTTGATGCAATTAAATGAATACTGTGTTTTTCATATCCACATACACTGTTGCTTGAAAGGTACTACAACTTCCACGCACCACTGATGCGTACTAAGGGTCTTTTTCAACCTAAAAATAATTCTGACTTTATAGAGAAAAATAGGTACAGACCAACTATGTAAGCAGCTAGAAACAAGGCTAAAAGAGTAAGAAATAAAATAGCAAATGAGAGGGTTTGATTTGTCATTGAAGTTTTACCAAACAACTGGGTTCTTCAGTAATGCAGGGTAGCATGAACCCTGACCTGGCCAAAAATTCTGGAAGTGAGCATGTAACGGAGGTGCCAGCCCTTGAGACAGAAAATTCAAGATACGCAGTGTCAAGAAAAGTGGGCCACCTTTTTCCCTGAAAGATGCTCCCCAAATAGTTGTCAGAATTTGCCAGAAGTCATGACTCAAAAGTACAGAATCCCAGAGAATGCTGCTGCCTGTCCAATATAAACACTGTGGGCTACCTACCAAAACCTAAATCCTATCACATCCCTTCCTTTATAGGAGCAGACTTGAGAAATAGTTGAACACATGTTTGGAAACTTGGAACACTGAAGGTCCACACTGACCGGTCTTTCTAGGAACATGGATTTCACATCATCTGAGATTCACAGGCAGCTACATCATGATAGAAGCAGAAATCTCAGAGTATCAGGGCAAACAAGTTATAAGACATGGAGAAGGGTGGGAAATAGGTTTCCAAGTGTGTTGTTTTAGCTACTCCTGTGGAGTAGTCTGCATCTCAGAATAATCCAGCTTCCTCTGATACAGGTCCTAAACATGTTTCCAGACCGGGCTAAATCAAAATTCTGTCCATAAAGGAAATGAAGCTATCTGGCTTGCACTAGATCACACACCACCATGTTCCTTTGTACCACTGCACTACCAACAACACTTGTGATAAAGGGGTAGGTGAAGGACAGGAAAATTGAAGCACTGTCTGCAAATCGGAGGGGAAAAAGAAAAGCCAAACTTCCTGCTTTTATCAGAGATCACTCCTGTTGGAGAATGGTGCACGAACCAGATGATCCCCAAACTTGGTCAATGTCCTGGTTTAAGCCAATTTTCCTGTCCTTGGAGTGACTGTCTCCTAATATCTGCCAAAATGTGCTCACTCAGTAAGACATTCAGAGAATTTAGTCTTGAGACCACTGCCTGGACAGCTGTTACAGAACAACGCTGATATATCAGAAAGTGTCAAATACAAAGTCTACCTGCATTTCTGTTACTCATCACCACCTTGTATCGCCAATGAGCTTCAGAAAGGTATTTGGAAAACTGTAACACACGACTTCCAAAGGTATCTTTGCTTGCAGAAAGATTCAAGCACTCAACAAGTTCCAGCTCTTCACGAAGCACATTACTAGAGTCCCATGGGAGAGAACTCTGAATTTCTTCCAGATGGTTGAGGAGCAATGTGAGGAAGGCATCCATGGCCACGTCATCCACTAAAAATCCAGTAACACCACTGGTGAAGTGTTTCAGATCCAGGTAGCTCAGCCTAGAGGATTCACAGCTTTTGCCACCCAACTTCAACCCACGAAGATCTTGGGTATCTGTGAGAACTGTGTGAGCAGCCAGCAGATGCCTTCCTAATTTCTTTTCAGCCTCTATTAAGCGCTGTGGACTTCCTGAAGTGGAAGACCGCCGACTAGCACTGCCTTCTACATTTACAGTAGTATTCTTTTTGTCAAGGTCATCATCCTCTGCATAGTCCTCAGGTAGAAGAGTCTCTGTATGGAGGTCACTGTAGGAAACAAAAAGCAAGGAGAAGATGTTCTCCAAAACCTCCAGGCGCAGAGGAGCAGGAATACTCCTTAAAAACTGCTGACACTTCACGAGGTACTGAGGAAATACTGAAGAGCAATCTGTATAATAAAAACAAAAGTAAAGAACACTTAAAATATTTTCCAGGAGTTCCTTCCCCCTACCTTTGCCCTTTAAGAACACTGTAGTAGAGAGAACAGTCCCAGCAGCTCAGAGCCCATAATTCCTCCACATTTCAAGTAAATATATATTCAACATTTTACGTTTAAAAAGGTAGTGTGCCTTCTGTCTCTCAGTAATGCAAATCACCAACTTGTGCAATGACATGCAAACTTGGATTACACCCATTTTAGCCGTTAAATCAGTTCTGGCTCTAGAAAATCAAAAGCTGCTACAAAAGCATCCCAGCCACTTCCACCCTATGTCTAATTATCACCTTGTTATTGCACTAATTTTTAATACAATTATCTCACTTCTTTAGAATGAGGCAGGTAGTTTATTCAAACCTACTATCACCAAAGGTAACAGCAGCTTAAATAAATGCCATTATACTTATTTTCAAAGACTTCAGCGCCCACTGAAAAAAATCATTACATGTACACAGGGTGCAATATTATCCCAACACTCAGCGATAATTCAGAATCCAGAAAACGGAGAAACACAAGATACTGAACCTAAGAAAGGACGCCAATCACCTGCTGGTTCTCCAGAAATTGTGTCTTCAGGGATATCACCAAGGAGGTTGCGTATGCAATCTTTGCACTTGGAATGCTTGTGTGAGTTGACACAGAGAGCATAGATAGCATACTTCATGGCACAGAACGCTCGAAAGAGTGCTAGGTTGCGCTGCTGACTCAGGGTGCTAGGGAGTGTTGCTGCTGTGGATGGAAATAAGGGTGGTGAGCAGGTAGGAGGTAGACAAGAAAAAAAAGTTAATTTCCTCCTGCCGTTACCATACAGCAACTTTTAGGGTCCTTCTTCCCCAGTGTCACCTCCACCCCAGTTTTTCTCTATTTCACTGTTACCCCACAACACTTTTAAAAAAAAAAAACAACACAACAAATGAGCACAGAGAAGTCGGGCTTGATAGGGAAATTTCCTGTGAAGTTGTGTTGCAGGACCTGGCTACAGCAAAGTATGATCAGAATCTGCTCATGGTAAGTCTCATTAGAGGCATGCGGTTAAGCTACACTGCTACATTTCCAATACAGGGACAAACCCTGTCTTGTTGCAGCATCTTAGAATTCTGTGTTCTAACACACAGTAGGTAAGCAGGGAGATAGCACAGACTGGCTATGACCACAGTGAGAACAGAGTACCACCATCTCTACAGATTTGTCATAAAAAATAGGTATCACAGTTCCATTTTATCTACAATGGCTGGCCACATAGATCATATACAGTCCCACAGCTTCCTTCAAACAGTTATGATAAAGGCAACTTCGAGAAGTACTACACCCATTACTTCTCCTTTTTGCTTTTTTTTTGAGGAAAGAAGGCATCACATGCCAGAGTGATGGCCACTTCTTACTGCAACAGCTGCCAATAATGTAAAAGTTGCATCATTATCCCCTTCACCCAGGAACACAATATAGTCATATATTCTATTATGCTGAGTTTAGATGAGTTATCCAACTACTGTACAAAGGTTAAAACAAGCAAACAAATAAAAAATATATCGTAGACAGTATTTAATTAGTGCTTGAATCCACTATCCCTCATTCTTCTACAAGGGGGAGGTTGTCCCTCTGCCTGTCATCATGAAGGGAAAGCATTAGCTAAGGTTTTTTAACGAACCAGTTTGATGTACTGCTAATGTCCCCATGCAAATTCTGGGACCAAATAGCATTACCTAGAAAGTGTTTCAGCACTGTCCTCCACAAGGCTTGAGCAAGATTTCAAAGAAAAGCACCACCAGCCTGAACTCTTCTGAAAACTACAGAGCAGCCAAGGCAAAAGCCCTGAAAGCACAAACAGCTTGAAAACAATGATTCCTTATCACTGCAATTCTAAACAGTCAATGGTGGAAACTATAACGTAGGCAGCAGACAGAACTGAGGAAACATCCAAGTATGAATCCTTTGCAGAACCTACACGGGCACAGAAATGCTCTAATTCACCAGCAGCTCTACACTAATACGTAGCATCCAAAAAGCTCTGTGTATCACTGTCTTAAGAGGACTTCAGGTAGGTGAAGCCAGAGATCTGATAAACAGACTTCTGAAAAAGATAAATAGTTGGAGATACTGCAAGAGAGGTTGGTAATCAAATCCAAGTTTAATACACTTTTGCCTCCCATGTGGAAGGGTTTGGATGCAGTCAGTCTGTGTCAGTATCCATGTCTAAAACGACCCTTTCTCCTTGTACCAATAATGAAGAACTACATTTTATATCACAGTTTAATGCTGGGCCAGCAATTAAACAAATGACAGATGCTCTCTGTTAACCTCTCTCCCTTCCCAGGAAGGGAAGCACTTGTTTTTCCCATGCCAGAAATAGGAACAGCTTATTCTTGAATTCTGCAATTCTGCCCACAATTTCTTTTCTTATTGTGACTGATCAAAGCTAATGTTACACACTGATCCAAGGGGTGCCTGAACACAATTGTCAAGCACTACTCAGTGTCACTACTGCAGCTGACAAATGTGTGTCAGAAAAAAGGGGAAGCACGTGGGGCAAGGGGAGAAAAAAAGTTTAACACTACCAAGTCAGAGAAATCAAAACTATGACTCCCCTCCTCCCTTTAAGGTTCAAACCAGATTATTTTAAAGGAGATTCTACTCAACTGTATTAATACAATTATCTACATTTTACAATAATCACTGGACTGAAAAAGAGGGAGGACTTGTCTTCCATTAACTAGTTCTGTAAATTAAGGAGATCAAAAAAAAGAAGAGAAACCACAGATACAGTTCTTTTGCTAGTCATGCAGCTCCCCAGAAGACACAATGGGACTGCCTCTCCCCGTTTGTGAAAGATTTTGACAGAATTTAAGAAGAAAACAATTAAAACATAAGAAATTATTAAAAAGCCCAACATCAGCAACAAAAAACAATTAATTTCAAAAAGTAAGACATGGAAACCAGACATCTATATAGTGTCTCAATCATTAAGTCTTTTAAGACTATTCAAGACAACCATCATGATAATTTTAGCAACAAAACCTGTACAAATAAGACTGGAACCCAACATCCTATCAATATGATACTGGAGAGAAAACTGCTTGCCCACTAGGTAATCTGGAAAATCTGCAAGATCCATCACTGACAGCTCTCCACACAACTCACATTGAAAATACATATGTACAAATTCCTATCTATAGAAGGAATAAGGCAGAAAAATTTGCAGCTTCTTCGGAAGCTATCAGAAAACAGCACGAAAATAGCAGCAACTGAACCTGGACATGGGCCACAATCAAAAAAGTGTGAAAGGAGAGTCACTTCTAAGATAAATAATGTGTTTGGTAGTCTCAGGTATTTTAGGCACTGAATTGGAACACAAGAAGATGAGAGAAGGCAGGCAAGAGGGATGCAAACACAGCCTGTACTTATTTTAATATTAAAGTAGATTTGTTAAGACTTAATATGAGAAGAAAAAAAAACAAAACCCAAACATTTTGTATCTTTCAAGATACTGTCAATTTCATTTGGCTTTGCCCTTCAGTTTTAAATGTAAGTGAACAGATGACTGAAATACAAAACATAAACTTACTTTTCAAGCTAAGGTTATTATACAGTATGTAAGTTACAATAAGTAGCACATATTACGAGCACACGCAAAGACTTAGCATTCTGAAAAAGCCCTTTCAAAGATCTGTCCTTGTGAGACCAAAGACAACCCACAACTCCTTGGGAGACAATTCACTCCCAAAAAGGACTCTAAAATAATTTCCACATGCTCTCTCATTTTCTTCCACAAAACAGCTAATAACTTATTTATAGAAGTAGGTCAAAATAACAGATTCTTCCTGGCAGAAATACTGTGCAGCACACAATGGATCGGGCTTTTCTGTGTTCTCACAATCCCACACGTTTACCATGCATCTGTTGGTCTCTATTAGGAACCTTTTGAAGAAGCTCAATAACATCATCTTCATTCAGTGCCAGAATATTAGTGAGATGATGAAGAGAGTACACTGCAGTGTGGCAATCCAGACTGTGCAAGTGCTGCAAAAGAACCTTCCTTGGGATAGTAACACTGCAAGAGAGAACAAAGAGGTGGTACAAACAGATTAAGGTCTCTCAACCATCTTTAAATAATACCTCCCACTTTTAATTCTGACTGGGGAAGTGTGGCTGGGAAGCTGTCTAGCAGAAAAGGACCTGGGGGTTCTAATTGACAAGCAGCTGAATATGAGCCAACAGAGTGCCCAGGTGGCCAAGAAAGGCAATGGCATCCTGGCTTGTATTAGAAATAGTGTGACCAGCAGAAGTAGAGAGGTGATTGTCCCTCTGTACTCGGCACTCGTGAGGCCACACCTGGAGTATTGTGTCCAGTTTTGGGCACCTCAATTCAAGAGAGATATTGAGGTGCTGGAGCAAGTACAGAGGAGGGCAACGAAGCTGGTGAAGGGCCTAAAGACTAAATCTTAAGAAGAACGCTTGAAGAAGCTGGGAATGTTTAGTTTGAGAAAGAGGAGGCTGAGGGGAGACCTCATCAGTCTCTACAACTATCTGAAAGGACATTATATAGAGGTTGGTGCTGGTCTCTTCTCACAGGTCATTAGTGACAGAACAGGAGGGAATGGCTTCAAGTTACAGCAGGGGACGTTTAGACTGGACATTAGGACATTTCACAGAAAGAGTGGTCAGATACTGGAATAGGCTGCCCAGGGAGTTGGTAGAGTCACCATCCCTGGATGCGTTTAAGGGTTGTTTGGATGTGGTGTTGGTGGATATGGTTTAGGGGAGAACTTTGTAGAGTAGGGATGATTGTTGAACTTGATGATCCCAAGGGTCTTTTCCAACCTGAATGGTTCTATGATTCAACCAAACTATTGCAGTTAAAAAGTAAAACAAATAGCATAACTAATGCCCATAGAGTGATTTCAAGAGCTTGTAAAATAGTCCCTAGGAGATTAGCCAAGATTCATAGAAAATAACACAATTTCTGTTTGCATACACAAATTGACTAATAGGCAGATTTGACAAGACAGTGTGACAGGAGTCCTTCTACTAATTTTACCTGTTTTGCTGCATGCACCATTCAAGAACTTCCACCTGAGCCCACAGACTATCACAGAAGTCTTTCAGTACTGAATCATTGCACAGATCCTAAACGGAAAGACAAACACAAGAATCCCTTTACAGCAACACCTCTAGTCAGTCAGCAGAACCAAGTCTGTGTCATGTACGGGATGCTAAGACTTCTTTATCAAGATGGTAACTTCCACGTACAAAGAATTGCCAGTTTTATCACAAAGGCAGCAAGGAAGGGCTATTGCAAAGGAGCATCAAAATCAGTCACCCTCCACTCGACACACCTACAGACCATGGAAAGGTGGCTACCTCTCTGAAAAAGTTTGCTTTCAAAATGCAAATTAATGCTTCTTAATAACATTTCAAGACGTTAACCTCTAGAACTAATTATGTACCAGAAGAGATGACATGGTTTAGTTGGCATAGTGGCACTGGGTTGATGGTTGGACTTCATGATCTTAGAGGTATTTTCCAACCTTATTGATTCTAAATACTTAGATTCTGCTTGCTTTGCAGAGGCTACTGAATAGGGCTTGTATTAGAAATAGTGTGACCAGCAGAAGTAGAGAGGTGATTGTCCCTCTGTACTCGGCACTCGTGAGGCCACACCTGGAGTATTGTGTCCAGTTTTGGGCACCTCAATTCAAGAGAGATATTGAGGTGCTGGAGCAAGTACAGAGGAGGGCAACGAAGCTGGTGAAGGGCCTAAAGACTAAATCTTAAGAAGAACGCTTGAAGAAGCTGGGAATGTTTAGTTTGAGAAAGAGGAGGCTGAGGGGAGACCTCATCAGTCTCTACAACTATCTGAAAGGACATTATATAGAGGTTGGTGCTGGTCTCTTCTCACAGGTCATTAGTGACAGAACAGGAGGGAATGGCTTCAAGTTACAGCAGGGGACGTTTAGACTGGACATTAGGACATTTCACAGAAAGAGTGGTCAGATACTGGAATAGGCTGCCCAGGGAGCTGGTAGAGTCACCATCCCTGGATGCGTTTAAGGGTTGTTTGGATGTGGTGTTGGTGGATATGGTTTAGGGGAGAACTTTGTAGAGTAGGGATGATTGTTGAACTTGATGATCCCAAGGGTCTTTTCCAACCTGAATGGTTCTATGATTCAACCAAACTATTGCAGTTAAAAAGTAAAACAAATAGCATAACTAATGCCCATAGAGTGATTTCAAGAGCTTGTAAAATAGTCCCTAGGAGATTAGCCAAGATTCATAGAAAATAACACAATTTCTGTTTGCATACACAAATTGACTAATAGGCAGATTTGACAAGACAGTGTGACAGGAGTCCTTCTACTAATTTTACCTGTTTTGCTGCATGCACCATTCAAGAACTTCCACCTGAGCCCACAGACTATCACAGAAGTCTTTCAGTACTGAATCATTGCACAGATCCTAAACGGAAAGACAAACACAAGAATCCCTTTACAGCAACACCTCTAGTCAGTCAGCAGAACCAAGTCTGTGTCATGTACGGGATGCTAAGACTTCTTTATCAAGATGGTAACTTCCACGTACAAAGAATTGCCAGTTTTATCACAAAGGCAGCAAGGAAGGGCTATTGCAAAGGAGCATCAAAATCAGTCACCCTCCACTCGACACACCTACAGACCATGGAAAGGTGGCTACCTCTCTGAAAAAGTTTGCTTTCAAAATGCAAATTAATGCTTCTTAATAACATTTCAAGACGTTAACCTCTAGAACTAATTATGTACCAGAAGAGATGACATGGTTTAGTTGGCATAGTGGCACTGGGTTGATGGTTGGACTTCATGATCTTAGAGGTATTTTCCAACCTTATTGATTCTAAATACTTAGATTCTGCTTGCTTTGCAGAGGCTACTGAATAGACCTTCAGTTTAATACCAGTAGTCAGTAACTCCCTTAAGAAAATACCAGCCTAGATCTGCCCCAATGATCCAGCAGTGCAAGGCTCCCTATCTCTCCATCTCTGTCACCCAATCCACTTGGCACACATAATCTGAACTCCAACTACACCTTCAGAGTTAGAATCCCCTCTTCTTCAGAGGTGAAGGTTCACCCCAAACAAAGTGGATCTTTCAATCACAGCTTTTGTCAGTTTGGAATGGGCATGGAAAATTTCCAAGCTACTGTGTTGCTAAACTCAGGTTAATTGTGACCAGAATTAGTCACCATCCAGGGATGACTCACTGGACAAAATAACACTGACCAAACATCCCCCAGCTCTTTTCAAAACTAGTTCACAGCCATTGTTGTCTTTCTCTCTTATGTTGACAGCAAAGGCCACAGAGTTCACACAAGAGAAACTTTCAGAATCTCCTGGGCAATCACACTCCCTTCACAGCTGAGGAGCAAGAAGAAAGGTTAAATATCCAGTAATGTTACCTACACACAACTGCAACATCTTAGCTTTTTTAATTCCATTTTGAGAAAGATTATCATTCTCACTGGAAACTCCCTATTTTATTTCCACATTGAAAGAAAATGCCCAGTTCAGATTATCACAATTGGAGGTTGTAAATTGTTTTTTTTACATCTTTTTTTTTTTGCAAGCCAGGAAAAAATCCAATCAGAAACCCAACCAACAACTTAACCAAACAAACTGCATTCTCTGGACTCAGACTGGGATATTGCCACTTGCTTTCTGATGATATACCCGCGTTTTGTGAAGATTCCATAGCAATGCTTTTGCTGATTCCAAGCTTTGACAATGAGTCCATCCTAGCAAAACCAAGAGACGGCTGAGGGGGCTGAATTCTCTCTGCAATAAGCTGTTCAGGCTTGAATAGTCTTCTCTTCTCAGTAAAGTTAATGCAGTCACCTAGAAAACAAAAGGAAGAAGTCTATACCTTTCCAAAATGCAGAGAACCATGCCTGGTAGGTTATGTAAGTGAGTAGCCACTTCAACACTTAGCTTCACTAAAATAATGAAGCTCTGCATCTAGAACTTCCCTAAATGTATATTTTCGAAGCTATCATACTCTTCAGTAAAACTGTAATGAGGAAAAGTTCATAATTTCAAAACTCCACTACAGAGCCAACTCACACTCCCTCACTACATTATCTTCACTTTTTTTTCTATTGACTATGTCTCTGTCAAGGCCATTATGCAAGAAACAAATCAGCACATGACCTAGATGTGGAAACATATTCAACCTTAATAATTCACAGCTTAAAGGTGACCGTCTTCCTGTATTCTATTTCTTCCATCTACAAAAGCAGTCTGGTGTGAATGAAATTATTTTAATGTATTTGTTACCCATGTCTTCAAGCTCTTTAGAATGTAATTTTTAGCCTGCAAACCCTTTGAAAAGCCTCACTGCCACAAGTCTACCAGCATCAGAAGAGCAAAGCAATGCGTTCAAAGCCATGGGGTAAATCAAGTGGCATATTACAAGCAGAACAGAGGATTTTTCAAACCGTGAAGATCTAATATTCAGTTTACATGCAGATGAGCTTTAAAAAAAATCTCACTGAATGTTTTGCATTCACCACACAGCTGAAAGTAGGGGAGTTACCATGATTTACCTTCTTGTTCTTGTAAGTCAAGACCCTAGTAAGCACTATTTCAACACAAAATGCTCCTGTGCACCATCAGGACATGTTCAATACAGAGACTGACTTTAGCTACCTTTGTGTTTCCCTCTTAATGATTTTATGGCCATACCAGAATCTGTTCTAGGAAGTGCTTGTTGCTGCTCAAGCAGTAGAAATAGGCTTTCTTCCAAGAAGCAGCCTCTTTAGGATCTGAGAACAAACTCATCACAGCTCGCTCTGTATCCAGCTGGTCAGATGAACCTAAAAATCACAACAAGATTTAAACTGAGAAATGCTCAACATTTCCTCAAAAGACTAACCATTTGTTATATGTTAACCATTAAAACTCAGATATTGTTACTGGATAAGAAGAAAGTCAAGTAGATAAATTTGATAGAAAATAAACAGTTCAGATAGGAAAGCAGGAAACCGGACAATTGCTAAGATAGCAAGAGCCTGTCCAGCACACAGGTTGTTCGACTTGGCTTATGTCACAGTGTCTGTCTTTCTTTAGTCATATGCATCTTATCTGTATGTTGCATGAATTCTCACTGGTGCTCAAAGACGCTCTGTTGCTTTGTGTGGCCTTAGCAAAGACTTGTCTAGCACAAGAACTTCACAGGTCTGTGCAAAGCGAGGAATTAACTACTCTGAGTGAGAGCAAAGGTATCCATATCTCCATTTCTCTTCTCCCATGACAAAGCACTAACTCTAGTTACTATCAGAAATGCCAGAGCCTGCCACACCACACCAGCCTGAACTTCCGTTCAGCAATCAAACGAAGGGAGGAGAGAGGAGATACAAACCCCACTGACTTACACCTCTCTACGGAAGTGAGAAAAGAGGGTAGGCATTCTAGCTTTCCCCTCCTTGCACACTCATCTGCTACTTTCCTGACAAGAGCATGGGCACCATTTGCCATTCAGCTTCAACTGAGATCCTCAACTAAACGTACCAGTCACAGGAGCTATGGAGCTATTTTTGGCTGGTACAAAACCTGGAGTTGGGCTCTGACATTAAAGCTGGTACAAAACCTGGAGTTGGGCTCTGACAAGTGAGCAAGTAATCAAACTGCATCTTCTTTCCAGCAGGGATATTGGCCCACTCCACATCTCCTTCTAGTTCCAGAAGTTTTCTTTTTCAATATTAGGGGATTGAAACATTAATATTAAGCGGCCTGAAACGGAACATTCTCCAACACGGATGACCCCAAGCTGAAGCTGAACCAATAAACTTTATCTACATATGGAAAGGCAATGTTCTAGTTACAAGCAAG
>NW_009952265.1:2281498-2286855 GCF_000747805.2 Chaetura pelagica
GGGTGGTAAAGGAAGTGCTCACAAACAAAGGCAGTATAGACTGCAAAGTAGAGTGCCCTAGGGTCCAGATGTAAATTCCTTGCTTTAAGTTATTGTAGCATTATCTTTTACAAGATTGTGACTTGTTAAGGCACCTGATGAAGAAAACTGCCGAACTTACTCACAATATGCCTGTTTAATGACTCAATGGCTTTTTTAAACACAAAATTAAAACAAAAAGTGAACCAAACCTTTCTGTATTGATTTTGATCCAAGAAATATTTCTCTTGTTCTTTCTGTGAGAACACTGCTATACAGGCTGAGTGGGCCATGGCTCTGTTTTCTCAGCATACAGCTTAGTAGCTTCTCCTCCCTCAGTGGGCTTCCCTCAGCCCAGCACACATCCAGGAGTTCTCTGAAAAGCTGTCGTACTTCTTCTGCCTGATGCTCCACCTCAAAAGTCACTATACTAAGAGCAGCATAAATCGTATCTACCAGTTCTCTTTGATCTAGTTCTGCTGAAGTCTCAGAACTGCACTGAAGCCTCTGCAGAGATTTCAGGGAGTCACGAAGAAATTCAACAAAGATGTTTTGTAGAGAGAAATACTGCTGGAATGAGGAGCTGTGTGTGCCTTGCTCCTCCTGGAAGAACTCCAGCAGAGCTTTTGCCCTCTGGGGAGTCCGCAGCAAAAGCTTCCGGAGAGCTGAGACAACATCCAAACTGAATCTGTGAGAACACCCATCTCTTCTTTTCCTGTCTGTGATGTGTTTGTTCTGAGTGCACTGAAACTCTTCAAACAGCTCCTAGTAGGGAAACAATAAGAGTAAGCCTTTCAGACTCCATTAAAAACACAAATTATTTTTAAAATACCATAAACTTGAAAGCAAGAAGATAAATACATTTGGAAACATTGTATGACTGAAGCAACCCATTAATAATGGTCCACTTTGTCCCGTATCCTTACTAGAAGCATGGATATGCCCGAATCTGTAACAAAATATAAATAATTCTCCAACACACAACTACAGTACATGGACCATGTGCTCATAAGCAAGTAACCTTGGTTCATAGGCAGCTCCCATGGGATGGCTGAAGCACTACTGTATTCTGCCTCTCAGCAATAGATCAGTATGGCTGTACATTCCTAAGTCAGCAAGAGCATGATGATTGAAGTCCAGTTTTGTGTTGGTTGGTTGAAATCCTCCTTTTCCAGATTCATACCATCTATCTACCAACTGCATCATCCTCATCAACACTAATTTTTCAAACTTGGTTAAAACCAGCCAACAGATTCAGAAGCCAACTCACGGACTTCTTTCTTAAGCAACAATGATTATTTCTTGCTAACAGAAGCAAACCTAGCATTTCAGAACTAGGAAAAGGAAAACAAAGAAAAAACAATTAACTCTCCCAATAAGTGGTGAGAAGGTGAGGGACGACCCAGTTGAACAGCAATTAAGCAGCACTTGTGGCACTTCTGGAACTATGTGTGTGCAGTCCTTGGCTGGAAGAGACAACTCAGAGATTATGGAGGGGAGAGGTACTTGGTGTGCACAAAAATGAGAATATTAGCAGTAAAGACAAGTCCTCCACATCCTTTCCTCTATTTGCTGGATCAGAACATAACTCTACCTACTAAGAGGCATCTGACATTAATTGCAGCAAAGAGATGACGTTGCTGAATCTCCTTTTTCTGCGCAAAATTGTAGATAGTGGTGGAATTTTCACGACCTTGGGGGTTAAATGGTAATGTTCACAGACTTCATTAGCCATTAACAGACTTCAAGCAGATTTGTTATAATCAACATTCAAGTTTACCCTGCTTGCTTTCACCCTTCAACTGCTAACTCTGCACCTTACAGAAATATTGAGCACCTTTTCCTTAATCATATTTAAAAAGCTGCAAATAGCCCCTTAATAATTTTTCATTTTCCTCTTAAAAAAAGGTAAAAAAATAAAAGTTTTAAGAGTTAGAACCTACAAAACTAGATGCAACATCTGGGGACATTCCACACACCATGTCAGGTCCAGTTCTATTGTAACCAACACCAAACTAGGACAGTTCCTACAGTTAGAAACTTTCCTGACCTTCTACTCTATACTTTCTTTTTATATTAATTCATGATTTCCATGTATTTCTCAATTAAACTAGTCTGCATGTATTAATAATGGAAAACTGGATCCTGGATCTCAAGAGCACACATCATACCAATTACCAAATACCATCAGTACAACACAAAAAAAACTGTCAGGAAGGGGGCAAAGAGGTGCAAAAGAGATTAAAATCAAGATCAAGAAAAAGAAAACAGATATACTTTCAAAATGTGCTTGCTGACTATGGTTTATTTCAGCTCACAGTGGGCTTTAGCTTTATGATTACTAAAGATGTCTACAGATCTAAGACCATGGAAAGTGGCTGCAGTCAGGACTGAAGCGTGAGAGAAAGATAATGTAGAAAAGCTTGACCTTTGCCTGCTTACAGGCTCCTCTCTAGCGAAAGGAGTTGCTTCCAGGCACACTGGATTAACTTCAGAAAGGGATCTGAATTACAGGTTTTTTCAGCTGTCTAGAAGACTAATAACACATCAGTATCTTGGACAGTCAAGTTAGCAGGAAATATTAACTTTGATCCTAAAACCAGATAAAGCTGGACATTCTGCAAAACTAACAAGAAGAACTAGGGGATAGTAAGTAGATCACCTTTAGGACTTCCTCAGAGACATCTTTCTGTAATTCTTCCAGGAACAATAAAAATTCAGTTTCTCTTTGAAGAACAACTGGAACAGTTTTCTGAAACAATGTAAGAGAATGGGAAAGACATTAGCCAATAAAACATTTATTTATTAACTTTCTAATTTTAGCTATTTCGTTCACATTTTGAGGCACACTGAAATATCTTTCTGAAGATAACTAATTATCAAGTAAAGGCTATCCCACAATTAGGTTCTACTCCTGCAGCAGTGGATTCCATTTATCTATACGCTTGGAAACAGAGACAAGAGTCACTTTGACAGAAATTACAATTCCATCAAATGGTGAGGAAAAAAAATGCATGTCTAAGTAGTGACAAGGATAAATTAATTTCAAGAAAGTATTATTACACATACAAATGTACCAATTTAAAAAAAGAAAAGCAAGGAAACAGAGACTAGCTTCTCCTCTACTCATGAAACATACTGCACCTGTCTCTGAAAACAACAACACAGCAAGCACATCCTTCACCATCTAAAGCTTATACAGAATTGTCTGCTGCCTGAGCTATTTTATCTTCAAGAGAAGAAAGGTGCTGCAAAAATGCTGAAGCCAACACAGACATTCTTTCCATTTACAGAAATGCTCAATGCAAAGAAGCCAACCTCTAAGCAAACAAACAAACAAACATACAAAATAATAGTGTTTCTCTTCAGTGTGGAAAAGATTAACAGTTGCTTTTTGACACTTTTTTTTAAATCAAAAGCAATGCATCTCTCCAGCTACCTTGAGAACTTAATTCCATGAAATGTGGGAAAGACTATAATTTAAATAAGCAGCTAGGCAGACATTGTGCACTTGGAAGTCAATTAAAAGTCAGAGCTATAAGTTGTGCTTCGAAGTCAGACAGATGTTTCTGTACCTGATTCCTGGCAAGCCATTTTTGCAGCACAAGAAGCCAAAGCCATGCAGTTCTCCACGGGCTAGAATTCTCTCCACATCTACAAAAGCAACAAGCACATACAACACTGGATTACACAAGGTCATTCCCATTTTGAAGATCCTGGAAAAAAATGTCAGATGTAATTTTGATTTTTGTATTTCTTTGTGCAAGATAAAGCCAAAGATGACTAAATAGCTGAAGATGAGTCAGAAAGGAGAAGAGTGCAGAGAAACCAGAATATTGGTACTACTTACACATTAACTCAAAGATTTCTGCTGTGCAAATAACTGCTTTTAGATCTGCCAAATACCAACACAACTGCCACAGTTATTTGGTTCAAAACAATGATATCTACTTCTGGTCTGAAGTCCAGCCTGTATAGCCCTCTTTGAGCACTTCAGCAGATTTCTTTGAAATCTGACCGCTTGCCAAGCACTGACATTTCCTGTTTTGTCTAGTTCTACCCCAAAAACTGAAACTAAGCTTTAGGTCACAGCAGCACAAGTGCAGGTTTATGTTCAAACTAAAAGTGAAGTACTGTGCTAATTAAAGAAAGAACACTTCTCATTTCCACCTGTTTTTCACGTGCTCCACTACTTACACGCACATTCCAAAAACTACACAGTCAGGGAACATATTCAGTACTGCCAAAGGGACTAGGAAAAGGAAAAAGCCCAAGATAAGTTCATTGGCCTATAACAATCTCAGCATTGCTAACTAAAGCCTCAAAGACAGATCAAAAATGCTGTGTCTCACACAGTTGTTAGCAATACTCATCTAACCACGTGCACATCTTCCTCCAGACTCCTTCAGTTGCTGTCCATGCAAACTCTTTCTTAGGACCTTTACCAAAAGGTTACACAAATTTTAAAGTCCAGAAGTATGATCACCTGCTTGTAGATGGGGAAAACAAATGTTCCCTGAAGTGCTAGAAAATTACCTTTCATATGCATATCTTTTCATACACCTGAAAAGCAGAGACCAAAACCAACTAGGATGGAGTTAAACTAATGCCATTTCAAAACTGAGTACAAGATAAATGAGAAATCAATAGCATAATTTGAAATATTTGATTTTTTAGAAATTGGAAGGTCTTTCAAGAGCTTCAACAGAACAAGAGAATATTGTAAATAACCACAGTTCTGATCTTCACAAGATCTAAATTAACTAAAATTAATCTAAATTAACTAAAGCTTGGTATCAAAGGAATGTAATTTCAGGACATGATCCTTATTACCTTCAGTCAAACCTAACAAAATCAGTTCTGAAGTGCTTTCAAATAGTTTTAAGCTTGTATCAATCACCATGTCAACTGCATAAATGAACACAACTCATTATCTCAGAGGGCTGAGCAGCCTGCCAAGTGCTCGGGCAGTGGCAAGACAGTACCTTACTTACCTCACCCCCACGGGACAAGCCACCAAAGCCTGAAGAATCGCTTCCACTTTCTCCAGGCCATCCCGGTGCCACTGGCTCAGCTGGGGCACACAGGCCTGCGCCAGCTCCCAGTCTCCATGCCGCACACACTCACAGAAAAACCCGAAGAGCCGCTCCAGAGAGACCGCTTCTTCATGTCCAAAAGCGTGCGTGTTGGCAGGACCAGCAGGTGACCTGGGGCAGGGAGGGACACGAGAAGCTGACGCCGCAGGGGCACGCTGGGCAGCACCCCGCACCCGCTGGCACTGACCGGGCAGGGCGGGCGAGGCCCGGCCCCAGGGGCTTCGGCCCCGCGGGGCAGGCCCT
>NW_009952265.1:2287531-2287903 GCF_000747805.2 Chaetura pelagica
CACCCATTACCCCTTGTCCTATCACTGGTCATCACTGAGAAAAGCCTAACTCCATCTTCCTGACACTCACCCCTTACATATTTGTAAACATTGATGAGGTCACCCCTCAGTCTCCTTTTCTCCAAGCTCAAGAGACCCAGCTCCCTCAGCCTTTCCTCATCAGGGAGGTGCTCCACTCCCTTCACCATCTCTGTGCCTCGCTGTGTACAGGCCTGTACAGGGATCTATAGTACATGGGATATCTTCCCCTTTGAGAGAAGACAGAAATGAGTAAAGAGGAGTGAATGACGCTGCCGAACGAGACGCGTCCCCAGGCGCGATGCCGAGCGCACGCAGCAGGCCCCGCCGCCCGGCCCCGCAGCCTGTGCCTCG
>NW_009952265.1:2287926-2295616 GCF_000747805.2 Chaetura pelagica
CGGCTGCCGGGGCACAGCAAACCGACCCTCGGGGCTGCGGGGCAGAGCGGTGATGGGCGAGGAGAGGCGTCCCAGAGTGAGTGGGCGAGACACCCCAGGGAGCACCGGGGGGGGGGCTGCGGCCCTGTGCACAAGCTGGGACCCCCCGGCATCCCTTCTGCTTATTAGCCGCTTTCTAATTGCTTTGCCCTGTTTAAAGGACCTCTTAGCGGTCAGAATCCTAACTTGAGGAGCTGGCTGCTTCCTCGACTGAGACACTTCAGGTGCTTGATGCCTTTCTTTCGTAGTAGAAGCTCAAAATGTACCTGCTGGAGGCACCTGCCCACTCCTGCCAGGGTAAATGTACATGACTAGCAACCACAAGTAGTGCTGGCATTTTTAATATTTTTTTTAAATTAATTTCTTCTAATATTAGGCTTGTAAGGAATTAGAGATTTATTAATTTGTGGAGCTGTAAAGGTGACTGCGTATAAATATCAAGGTGGGAAAATAAACTGCTTAAGGTCATCTTAGCAGAAGGTATAACTGGTATACTGAAATTAGGAAATGGAGTATAGGCAAAACATTTTTAATCCTGAATTTGTGTTTCCATTAAGCAGGCTGGCATCCAGTAATTTAAAAATCTATAATTGGTTACGTTTTCCAAAATTTAAAAATAAATATGAAATACCTGTAGCAACTCACACTTGAATGGAAGCCCATTTGCTGTGAAGGGAGCTTGTGGGTTTCCTTACCTATGTAGTGCTTTCCACAGTCAAAATACTAAACCATGCGTATGTTGTGCAGGTCTTCTAGCAAAAAAATGTCTGCATTTTTACCATAGAACACTGGAATGATAAAGCTCTTTTTATCTAAAAGAGGGTCTGCTGTGCATTGCCTCAGAATTTTATCAGTGTTAGGCAAATTGTTTATAACACTTAGTGGTTTGGAGCAGCTTCTGTCCAACTGACTCTGCACAGAGAGTGATTAGATGCTACAGTGCAGTACTCTGACATTTACATTTTAAAGCCATTTCTCAAACTGAAGTCTCAAAATATCCCTATCACTTATTCCTAAACTCTCTCTTATTTTCCCATGTCGACCATTGCCTGCATTAGTTTTTCCACTGACCATCTAAGCTGCTAAAGAATTACTTGAAGCAAGTGAATGTGGCTCTAGTCTTTGGTTGGAGTGTGCAACTACAGGCCTCTGTGGATGGGACGAAAGCAGATCCATGGAGAAGCCATTTTCTGGCTTTGAAAAAATGATGGGGACAGGTGTGAGTGAGATGACCTGTGAGGACACGGCTGCACTTCTGTCAACATGCAGCAGTGGGCCAGCATCTGTGCTGGCTTCGTGCTCTTGTGGTGGAGGACAGCTACCTGGGACCTCTCGCTTAAGGAGATGTGGGAAGCTGCATCCTCAGAGCCTGCAGTACCTGCTCTGGTCCTGGGGAGTGGCATCCCTCACCTGAAGCTGGTGGTGGCTGTTCCCAGAGCCACCTGACATCTGCCTCATGTCAGGGTCGTCAGTCACACTGGTGGGTCAGCTGGAGCACCAGCAGTGGCCACTCTTCTTACTGGGGTCCGGCTTGGCCAGAATGCCCACTGGAGCCAGCCAGCCCTCCTGTCAGGCAGCCAGCACCTGGCTGCCAGCCCTTCTCTTCTGGTGGCCCTCTCACTCCAGTAGCATACTAGAACAGGCAGAATTTATACTAAAAGCGCAAAAAGTATTTTAGGCTGGAAATATTTGTATGTTCATTTGCATGAGTGAAAATATAATGAAGTTATATGAGTTTTCACTGTTCCCTGCAGGTGGAGCAATATGTTGGTGAAATTAAAGGTGGCCTGAGACCCTCCATGAAACTCACAGTCATAGGGGTGGTACATTCCAACCCCAAGAGGTAGGTGAAGGGGCTGGTAGGGGCTTCCCCCCTGCCATACATGTTCCCACCTGTCTTCTAAATTAAAATGTTTTCTAGAGGGTCTGGGCTCTTTGAGAGGAAGAAAGTAATACAGATTAATAATTTATAGCTCTATTTAATTTTCCTGCTCTTAGATTGAAATTAAAAGCGTGAGACCTTGGGTGACATCACTGTTTGGACCCTCCATCTGCCCTGCCAGGGTTTTCTAGTCCTTGACCTTATTTAATGTAAATCAGAGGGAGCACACAATGGGCAATTCTCCTCCAGGAAGAGGTGCCATTTTGAACCTGGCTTTGACTTGTTTGTCTGCTGGGGGCTGGAATCAACACCATTTGAAAACCAGTGGTTTTGTCACAGGAGGTGCAGGTTCATTGTTTTCTTTGCATCTGCAATGATCCACTACAGTGCAATTAACACTGCCAAAGAGTTTTCCACAACCTTTTTTATGATACAAATTGGAATCAGCTCACCCACAAATGTTTGATTCCATTCACAAGAGAGGGAAAGCAACATCAGAAGTCAGTAGCATCCTACCAGAAACTGGAGGAGAAACAAAGACCAACCTGTTCCCATCTCTTTCTGCCTATGCACAGTCCCTATAGGAGTCCCATGTTCCAGTCTGACAAGAAACCAATAACTGTCTCTAATCTCTACATGCTTCTGCTGTGCTCACTGTGTCCTTTCACATTTCTGAAAGTCCCAGTAATTTGGTTTTTTTCAGCTTTTCAGTGACTCTGCTCTGCGATCCAGTGGATGCAAACAAAGATGTTGGGCTGTTATTTACAGTTAACTTTAGTGACAAGTCCATCACACGAAATGCACGAATTGCTGGGAAATGGGGAAGAGAAGAGAAAACTATTCCTTACTTCCCGTTTACGGCAGGTGACACATTTAAGGTAATCTTGGGGGTACTATGATTAAGGTGGAGAAAAGGCGGGGAGAAAGCCTGAAGACCTAGCTAACTATTGAAATTGACAGGTTAACTGCTCTAGTATGGCAAAGAAAGCAACAGTTTAAGCCCCCATGAGAGAGAACCATTCCTTTCTCTAGTCTTAGTGAGAGAACTCACTATAAGGAACTTTACAGTATGATCTCAGCAGAGAGTAGATTATTTATTAGGGGTACTTCAGAAGAACCGGTAGACTTTGTGCTTCACTGTCCCCATCACATGGTGTTCTCAGTCCATGCTGATGAAATCAGCTCTGCTGCTTATCTCCAACACCATCCCCTGCCCTTGTTCATTGCAGATGGAGCTCCTATGCGAACACCAGCAAATACGGGTCTTGCTTGACGGACGGCAGCTCTGTGACTTCACCCACCGCATTCAGCCCCTGAACTTGGTGAAAGCTTTGCAGATCACAGGGGACATCAAGCTTACCAAAGTAGCTTGAAAAAAAGGAGACCACAAAATCACCAGAGGACAGAAGCAAATGTACTTTCTCCTGTCTGATAAATGCTTTATCTTTTTCCCCTGGATGATTCTGGAGAGTGGCAACTGTACATTTTTCATTTTCTGATGTATTTGAAACACACACTTATTTTCTCATAGACACTTAGCAATTGCAGAGCTATGGCTGGTCCCCATAAATCCAAAGGCCTTTGCTGAGATAATCTCTTGGCTTCTCAAACTGCAAGATTTAAGATGCTCTGAAGTATTTCACATCCTCGTGGTCCCCTAGCCCCTAGGCATGCCAGCTGGTGGAGGTCAGTCCTCTGTGGTGAGGTGGCTGTTACCCTTGTGACAAGAACTGGGCAGTATCCCAGTGGTGGGGCTGAGAAAAGAGAAGCAGAAGATTTCATTGTAAGTGAATAAGGGAGTCTGGTGGGCCCCAGCAAGGCTTAAGTTAGCAGGAGGGAATTGCTTTTCCTGGAAGCTCTGCTCAGCCAGCACAAAGCCATTTGTGCAATAAATGCCTTACCACCATCCCTGTCTCTTGCAGGTAGCATTCTTTTGAGTTGGAAGGGTTCTTCAGTCTCCTCTGGACCAGCCTTAGGAATGGTATCTGTAGCTGAAACAGCATTGCCTGTTCTTGTTTCTAATTAAAACTCCAACTTTGCTGGCAAACTTCTTTACCAGCTCTGTTAAGTATTTGAATGCATGTGAATGTTGTGCTGTTATTTCACTGTAGATTTAGAAAAAAGTCCTAAATACATGGCTGTTCTAATACGTATATAAGCATTTATCATAGCTGCTGCCTTTGGCTCTGTTATGATTGCTCACTTATAACATAGGACGAAGGGAAAAGTCTTTAGATAAAGAGACTTTCTTTTTCAGTACTTAACTTGGGGAACAAAACATCTGCAAAGACGTGGTTCCATGGACAGAGGGCTATCAAATTCCTGTGTGACTTCAGGGAAAATATATAGCATGCTGTGTTCAGAGGGCTTTTGGAGGTGCTGCAGAGTCTGGCTGTCAGATACAAGAACTCAGATAACACAAAGAATTTTATGAAAATAGCATATCACAGCAGGCTGGTTGGGTGTTGAAATCCTCTCATACATTACATTCTACCCTATGGTATTGTGGAGAATGTCTCTGTTTCTTTATAAATCTAAATTAATTGTGTGTGAAACCATTATTTTTATATACTCTAGCTGCCCGCTGAAGAAAATCATGTCTAAAGAGCAGAGGAGATTCAAATGAATGGAACTTTTTTAAATCTTTAATGGTATCAAAGTCAAGTTTACTAGACAAAAAATGGAAAAATGTATGGCTTAAAATAAAAAAGCAATAGTCAGAACTGCCGTTAAAGTTGTAAGTCCCAATGGTGCTCCACATGAATGGACTTAAGGTCATGATCCGGAGGAAAAGTCTTGCTTTTATGGCTGTGTGATTTATTCAAATATATTAATCACCAGCAATTGTCTGGAATAGCTGCCACTGGTCTGATTTGATATTCAGGATCCTGTGCTGCTGTGGGCTATTACCAGCACAAGAATAATCTATATACTGGAGAGGAGGATCCTTAGGTCTTTTCCAGCCTAACAGAGAACCAAATGATAGAGCAGACAGGCGGACAGACAGACCCCTGGTTTGTTTCACATTAGTGATTATCCTGGCAGCTGGATTGTTGCTTAGCACAAGACTGTTGTGGTATATCACGAAAGGCAGCCTCAGACACCAGGACCTTTCATTACTTGGATTCAATCAGTCTTAACTAATTAAGTTTATGAGCCCCTTTATAAAGGGGAAAGGAGCAAGACATTTCTGCTTTAGGATAAAGCACAACCTGGATCTGTCAGATACAGACTGAATACTTGTACAAAAGATGCTCCATCTTGGAACATTATATCTCATTGTTTCCTTGTAAAGTCTTGTTTGTCTGTGTCCATCCACCTGTTGTCTTTTTTCTCTTGGTTAGATGGTAAGGTCTTGGTGGGGAATCATTGTGAATCTACATGACTCCTAGGCATCTTGGATGCTGGTCTGCCAGAAGTTGCTAGGTGCTATGGCGATACAAATAACAAAAATAGACTATCAAAGGGAAAAACCAACACTCCCAGACAACGACAGCAGGAAGCTTCATCACAAATGTGACTTGTCATGTGGCATGGAGTCCACCTTGCTCATGTCAGTGGTTTGATTGCCTCAATCCACTGTGCTCGCTCTGTCTTGGAGCTGGCCTGGATATAATAATGAATGTCATTTTTGGTGATGATTTTGAAGAGGTTGCCTTGCACATTGCCCTTCACTCCTGCAGAGGAAAAAAAAAAAAAAGACAGATCAGGAAGGTGCACGGAGGAATCCTTCATGGCAGATGTTAACCTTCATAGGGAAGAATTTCAATTTAGTGAATTAGGGTATCAGACCTCAAGACTTTGAGTTATACAACACTCAAAAAGAAGGTGTTTCCTCTTTGTCTGTTAACTCTAGACTATTAATCAGTGTCTTAAGACTCTCAGAATTCATCTGACCAAGAAAAGCCCGTAAAAAAGGGAAGACCCAAGATATGAGGAAGTTATGCTAGAAGAAAATCCCCTCTGGTATGAACAGCCCAGCAGTACGGTGATTTTTCATGCCACGCCTCTTCCCTTGTTTGCAAGGGGAGAGGGAAGGCCAGCCTACTGCATACAGCCAGGCATACACACAAACCCACCTAAAGGCCATATTGCTATGGCATAAATATGTATGTATGGAAGTTTAAAGACTTATGCTTACCTGCTGGGACTCCGTTGTCCTCCAGAGCTGAGACAAGACAGCCACGAAGAGAAAATCCACCCACTGGCCTGTTTTCTTCCTGCAAATAAAAAAGTAAGGAGGCTTATCTGGAAAATACCATCATTAGAATAATTTCCACATAAATTATTTTGGTGAGGGTGGAGGTGTAATGCCAGTTCTTCCAGATACAAAACATCTCTGTCACAAGAGGAGTCAATTAGGACATGTAAACAAATATATTATTATGTTGTTTCAGTCTCAAGATGTTTCTCTGAAGGAGCTGGCAATGGTGGAGATAAATTAAAAGCATAGGGGTAGGCTGACAACCACATCTGAAACTTATATACAGCCTAATCAATAACAAACCATATTAATATGTATATTTCTGCAAGTTTTTAGCTTACTGCTTTTCTCTGAGACTGTATGGGAAAAAAAATGACTGTTTTCACTAGTTGGCTTTTTCTCTTGTCTGATCTTCAGGTTCTGCAGGTTGAGTTTATAGCATCAGAAGGGCAAGTTGCAGTGAAAAAAAACCCCAAAAAAACCCAGTGAAACAGGAAACAAAAAGTGAACCAGCTCCATAAGCTCCTTTCACTGTTATGTTGTTTGTGTTTTCTTTCAGAGTTACATGAAGCATTTCTATACAAGTCCTGTGCATCTGGGGCTGATGTATCTACATGCCCTTCTAGGTTGCTCACACTGATTATCACATCCATGAAGATAAATTCTACTATTTCCTGAGCGAGTTTAAAATGGAGTAGCAGAAATTCCTATAAATACTTTGGCATCAAGGAGACCCTATTCAATGTTGCAATAAGAACATAAAAAATCCCAGTAGCAGCATGACCCTCAAGTGGTGGGATGTCAGCCCAGAAAGATCATAGCTCAAGAAGAATCCTTGCATGGTCCCAGACTGTGTGGATACAGCAAAAGATTAATCCCAAGAACCCTGCTGCCCATTGGCTAAGGAAAAGGAATCTGTCTGGGTAAAAGACAGGAGGAAAGATGCAGGGATAGAAAATCCTACAAGGACAACCTCCCAGGGTAAGGCTAGAGAAGTTTTATTCCCCAGGAAATGGATAGTGGAACCCAGAAAGAGATTTGGGTGAGAGCAATTTTTGGGTGGGATTTGGATGCAACACACCATAATTGTGTTTTCATTATAATGTTTAGATCTGTAAGAAGCTTTCGGGAGGTAGTAACTCCCCAATCACATACCTTAGTGGGGTCATAGTAGTGCAAAAAAGCAGGATCAGCTCTCAAAACAAATCTCCTCACCTTCCAGTTTTTCCTCTTGTGCCCCTACAAAACAGAAAAATTAAAGTTACCACCAATAAATACCTCCTGCAACAGCCATTTTTCTGCAGGTTCTGAAATGAGCAGTTTTGAAGACAGCAGAGAAAAAAAATCTTTTCTGACAACGTAGTAACTCCCAGGATTTTCTGCTTAACATCCTTCTTCATACCTTCATAATTCCCTCCTCTCTCCCTTACTTGTGCTGAGAACCAAGAAAGCAGAATAACAGGACCGAGTGATTACATACCTGATTCCTGCTCTTAATTTCAGAATAAACAAGGGTCTTGAATTAAAAACCCATGCTGTGCCTGGGCTGAGGGGATTATGTCAGG
>NW_009952265.1:2295627-2302325 GCF_000747805.2 Chaetura pelagica
CTCTTCCCCCTCAGCCCTCTCAGCTGCTGGTGGTGCAGAGCAGCACTGCAAGCCCGGCCAGACCCTGAGAGCATCCCCAGCTGCTGGAGAGCTGGTGCTGGGGCTCAGGGCCAGCCTAGGGCTGGGGCTGCTGGGCACTGCCCCTTACAGCTGCTGGCCATGGAGAAAGGCTCCTGGGCAGCTCTCCTGTCCTGTGGTGATGGGGGGCTGCCCCAGCAGCCAGAGGAGGGAGCGTTGGGGAACATCTGATGATCCAGTTGCACAACACAAAAATAGCAGCTCAGGGTACAAAGCTGCAGAGCAAGATGTGGCCATTCCTTTGCTGGTGGCTGCTTTATGCGTTGAAGTAGTGTGGCTGATCCTCATGCTGTTCACAGCAGGGGTCAGAAATGAAATCTTGCGGACTAAGGGTGGGCTCCTATAAACAGGATCTGCCAACAGGTAATTGTGCCCAAAGAAAACAGGTCTCACCACCACCAGAGCAACCACGTGTACATGAGTGACTGTCCACAGTTAAATGTTTACTTCATGCAAAGTCAATCTACTCAGCTTTGAAATTGGTCTGTGGCCAGCAGAAGGTCAAAGTTGGTCTCATGACTTGGATGGGATAGGTTAAACCAGAGGAACAGTGGATCTGCTTGGAAGTGAATATAACATCTCATGGTGGGATTTGGAGTTTCAGTGGGACTTCTGGCACTATTTTACACCTTTCAGTACACACTCAATATATACAGAATATCCAGTTAATCCTGCTGGAGCAGCAAATTCCACAGCTCACTTCTTATAACTAGATACTCTTCACTACATTACCTCTGATAATAGAACTGACAGGCAAGTTAGCTCTGCTGACCACAACTCCCCAGCCATGTTCATATAAATCACATTTATTCTCTAGGAAGCCCTAGAAGCTGTTATTTTTCTCATTTCCCAGCAAAGGTTCAAAGACTGTATTTACCTGTTTCACTAAGAATCCTTGCTTCACAATTGTGCCGCTTAATTCAGAGATGTTAAATTGTAACTCTTCCTTGGAACTGATATTTTTCTTACTGCTCTCAGCCTGCAAATAGGGAAAAGATGGTTCTGCTTTTCTTTTTAATTTAAACACACATTCAAGTACAAAGTTCAGCATTTTATTTTCCTTGAGCTGTTTTAGCTCATATGTCCTGAGTAAATTCTAATCTGTAGCCCTGCTGCTTTATAGGTCCAAGATTTACAAGCACCAGATTACAGCTGTAAAACCTGCACATACAGTGTGGCCTTGAATGTCAGCATAAATTCAGCATGGCCTCTGTTAAATGCAGACACAGCGCTGCACCTGAGGGACACACTCCTTTTAATGCCTAATTGTGTAGCTTGTAGATCCCTCCATATACATGTAGCTATTTGTCTCCAGCAAAAGATCAAGTGTAAAAGCCTAGAGCTTCTCTTTCTATGTTTACTTTCACAACCCGCGTATTTTGCCTTTGGTTGCACCCCTGGTACCTCTGCCCCAAACCAAGTGGGGGCAGAGGATCTGCCTCTGTTGGCAGCTGCATCACTTACAAACATGTACAGAGCGGTGGAGTCGTCAAGGAACTGCTCGGAGAGGTCGCTGTAGCGTGTGGCCTCAGTGCTGCGGGCTCCCACGGGCTTGATGAAGTTCTCCTCCATCAGCATGGATGCCAAGGTGACGGCCTCGAACCGTGACACGGCAAAGCTATTGGAGATGAGCCAGTCCACCAGGGCAGAACCTGCAGGGAGAAAGGCAGCTCTCATACCAAGGCAGTATGTTCTTCCAAGGCTAGATGGATGGCCATGCAGGCCTTTTTTCATTATTATTTTTATTTTTATTTTATTATTCTATTTTCTGAAACATTTTGGCACCATCACAAAGACTGTTGATGAAGTGCAAGGCTGACCAGAAGTGTGGGATACATATGCTTCAACGTATCCAAACAACAAGAGAGAAAGGTGTCAGAGAACTTGGCTGCACCACTGCTTTCCACTGGGGTGCAGCTGATCCAACCATGAAGGGAGTACAGATGTGAGGAAGCTGTTTGCCTGCAGCAACTGTACCTGTGAAGGTCTCTTTGTATCTGTTGCCTTGCTCCAAATTGCGGGTCGGCCTTATTCCAGTGCTGCTGACACACATTCTCTCCACTATTTGGCTGTAAAAGAGAACACAGGATGTTACTAGCATAGAAAGAAAGGCAGAAACTGTCACATACGTCTGACAGCGCCTGGGATGCCCTGATGATTACCAATATAAAGATGGGAAGCAGTCTAGATGCTCCCCCATAAGTTTTACTCTAAGTACATTGTAGGAAAATGTTATTGTCCCAATAGCAGCACTAAACAAGATATCTCACAAAGTATCCTTCCATTTAAAGCACTTCAAACTGTGCTATAGTCAACCTCCATTTACCTTCTCAACACAAATCAAATTCATGTAACTTTTCATATTTCTTAATCAGTTCTCTGTTTCCTCTTGTTTAACATGATGCAAATCCTATTTTAGATTCCAGCTATCAGCTTTGCAAGCTTATCAACATGGCACGAACAATGTAATGTCTTCGCTCCGTCTTTCCCTGACATCTCATCTTTTGAAGTAATACATCTCCCCAGTGAGAACCTCGACTGCTGGCTAGGAAGGTCTTCAAGCCAGCAGTGAGATGCCTGTGCAGAATCCACATGCCCCACTCCCCCATAATGATGGTCAGGAAAAATAGCATTACTGTGCCCTTGCAAAGGTGTGTGCAAACCTAGTGCAGAGCAGCCAGTTTAGAGGCTCCTAGCTACACAGGAGCAGATCTGTGCTGAGAAGAGCTTCCCCATCCACCAGCTCAGGCAATTTGCAGACTACAGCCATAGCAGAAGGAGAAACCATGTACACTTACTGAAGGCTGATATTCTCAAGCAGTTTGAAAGAGTTCTTCATTCTGTGAAGCTCTTGTACCTGTACTGGGTGACCAGCATGAATAGCTCCAGTGATGTCCAAAGCCCAAGAGTCTCGCTCTTCCCTGGAGCAACATTCAAGGAAATAGTCTGTGTTGGTTTTTGTCTTTAGTTTGATGAGTAGCTGTGGAGAAAGAAGTGCAAAGCAATAACATCATTTAGCTATTGTCCATCACTTGCATTTTGTGTCTTTTGGCACTGGCCCAAGTGACACAAGTAAGTCTGATATGGCATCCCACCTGAGCAGTACAGGGCAAGCGCTGGCCAGAAGGATGGTGGGCACAACTCTGGGGGCTTTTGGCTTCCTGCCCACTCCTAATCCCTATGTTTTGCATGCATGGAGCTTTAGGTACTTGAAAGAGAGCAGATCACCCAGATACTAGATTACATAGGAGTGTGTAGCTGACTACGGAGTTTTCACATCCAGATCTCAAGTGTCTTAACAACTACAAACTCTCATTAGGCTCTATCTGCCAGGAGAAGACCTGAAATAGCAGCTTCCAGAGTAATTTCCCTTCTGGTCCTGCTCAGAGGAAGTCTGCATTGCCACTGGCCATGGGGGAAGGGAGAAGGGCAGGAGGCAGTTTCCCTTCTGGAGCCCTCTTGCTGGAAACTTTCCACAGCAGTGAAGTCCCATTGGTGAAGTAAAAGAGAGTCTGACCTGGATGCACCCTGTGGACACAGCCGTGTCTAAGACAACTACCAGAGAGGATGAGTTTCTTTTTTTTTCCCCATCGTCCTCAGATTTTATTGAGCTTATTGTGTCCTCCCTCCACACACTGTTGGGCTGCTGCATTTGCACTTATTCTTTCCACTGTGAATATGAGGGGTGTGTTGTTTTGGTTTCTCATTAATGGCTGTGACTCACACTTAGGCACAAAGAACAGCAAAGACATGAGGGAGTTCATTGCTTGTCCTAGTTACTCTGCTAATGACATCTTGCTTTGACTGGGGCTAATTCTGGAAACACATACCTCAGTGGTGTGGTTGCAGAAATCGAAGAATTCAGGAGGAGAGGAAAGGACTAGGGAGAAGTTAGAAAGTGAACATCATTAAGAAGGGATAAATTTTTCCAGTCATACCGGTCTGTTCTCATATTCGAGGCATGGACAAGTAATAGTGCAGCCATCCAAAAGTATCCTGCCCTTTGGAAAAGGCTCCTTCTTGCCTCCTTCAATTTTGTAATACAGTAGTTTGTCTTGAAGCAGAACGAACCATCTCACTTTCCAGTTACGAACAACATGTCCCTAGAGGGGAAGAAATCCACACAGCTAACTTAGCACAAGCATTGAGAAATTACTTTTTTTTTTTTTTTTTTTTGGTGTGGTGTGATGTGGTGGGTGTGTGTGTGTTAAAACACCATAAACTAACAGGGAACTGTATGACAATAAACACAAGAAGTTATTGTGAGACTTTTCCTCCCTGTAACAAAATACCACAGCTCTATCACTATAAAATCATGGAGCAATAAAAAGGTACTTTGCTCTTTCCCCAGCAAGGACATCTGCTCTGCTGGTAAGAATTGCTTCTTGCAAAAGCTCACATGACTTATCTCAAAAAGCTGTAACTTGCATGGACACCTGCCCACTGACTGCACCAGGCAGGAACAGGGCTAAATTCAAAATGTGTGAGGGCCCTTGGAGACAAACCCCTCATCTCTGGGTACCCTGGATGGTGTTTTGTGTGTTTAATTGCTTGTCCTTTTGACGTGGCTGTAAGTGCCAAGGGGTTTTGAAAGCACTTTGCTACATGAATTGGTCTTTCCTGAGTATCCCCTCTTACTGCCTCCAATCGCCTGGGCTAAAACATTCCCTGTGCTGCTCTTTCCTTGTAAAGGAAATACAATTCTTAATGAATAAAGGCTCCTGTTGAATTCCTCTTGAATAATTTCAGAATATAGACAAATCCTCTTCTTTCCCCTCAGCAAGGAGCCCCCGGCTGCCTTCAGCCCAGCTTTAGAGGAGAGCAAACCCAGCGAGGGGAGGCACTGCCAGGCTCACTCCTATCTTAGGGAGTCAGGTCCAGATTCGCCGTGCAGGGAGCTGAATTCCATTTCTACAGGCAGTGGATCATTACAGCCAGCAGGGGAAGCACTGGGTAGAGAAAGCTCTGACACCTGGGAGAGGGTGGGCGTAGCTAAGAGAAACGTGAAAGGTCCAGTTGTGGCAAGAATCAAACCTCATTAATTCCCTATGAGTAAAAGGGAAAACCAGCAATTTCCAAGAAAAGGTGGGGTAATGAGTGTCTAAATTCCAGGGCACTTTATATCTAACGTATTCTAGTCTGTACAAAATACAATTTATCTAACTTGTTCATTCTCTCCCTCCCTTTGCCTTCTTCAGTGTTTTTTTCACGTGTTGTAAAGTCCCTTGGCAATTTTTGGTTTGTTTTGTTTGTTTCAGAAAGCTGCCTTACCTTTTCTTTATCTTCACCTGAGTTCCACACATTTACTTTATAGCACATTACAATACATAATTCAGTAATTTGTAATGCTTTAGATAATCTCGTTGCTTCTGCTCTCTTCTTACCAAAGCTCTGTTTTCTTACCTGACCCCACCCCTTCCTCAATTTTTCTCTGTATCCTTTGTTCCCTTCTTCAGTTTCCTTTAGCCTTTTTTGTGGTCTCCTTCCTATTAAACTGTGAATCTCAGTGATGTTATTCAGACGACTGGCAGTTACAGCTCACTGTGCTGCTAATAACCTATTCCTCTCACACAGCTGGTGCCCTGGATCCTCATCTTGAATTCAGTAGTCACTTAAGAGCCACAAAATACTACTGTAGTCCAGGGAGGAGAGCAGGAGCCAGGACTGTTCTGCCCTTGCTGCAGAAGGGAGGATGAGGAACAACTCCGTCCATGCAGCTCCCTCCATGCAGAGCACGGCTTCATGCGACTGGCAGCCAGCCAGCCAGGGGCTTTGCCAGAAGAGCTGACCAAGATTACCTTCATGTTAGCACCAGAAGCACTGCCACGTACTGTGGAAAAACATTTGCCAAGGTGTGGCAAAGCTTTGAACAAGCCTTTGAGTCACCTTATTTGTGTGCAATCAAGGACCATACTAGTGACTGACACAGAATCTTGGTATTAAAAGCAGCTCACGCCCCTCACTAAGTTGCTTGCTTGTGTCCCAACTATGGCTGACTTGGTCCTATATGAAGAAGTGTTGGAAAGATTGAAATCTGTGACACTGTCTTTCAGCTCTTCTCTTCATATTTTGGCTAAAATTTTCTTACAGGGGTGTGAAACTTGACCAGTGTAGAGGAGTGAAATAATTTCAAGCACATTTCTAAGTCTGCAGAGCTGTGATCCCCTTCAAAAAGGATAGTCTGTTCCCCATCCTCTCATAGGAAATGGGAAACCCTGCTCAACTGGGCTGCTAAAGGCACAAACTATCTTCAAAGACTGTCAAAACATCTTCCCTCTCTCTGTCCTTCCACGGCCAATTCCTCTGCTGCCACGTAGCTGTTTGCAGGTAGTATTTTTGTAGGCAGAGGTGTGCCCTGGGTGCAGACATAGTGGAGTTCTGAGAGCTGAGTAATCCTGATAGCTAATTCACTTCCCTGGGTAAACACCAACATGGTGAAACTCGAGGGGCAGCCAACACCGGCAGCTCATGCAGCTCCCCCAGCAGGCATCTGCCCAAACCTGGAGGGACTCCTTTGAGAGGAGGCAGGAGCCCCTCCAACCCAGCGCCCAAGGGGCTGCCTTGCCATGAGCCCTGGGTCGGTCTGGTCCCTAGAGCTGCTTTCACGTTGGAGCTGAACC
>NW_009952265.1:2302473-2306811 GCF_000747805.2 Chaetura pelagica
TGAACCGCACGAAGGGGGACGCAAACACTCACCCGTTTGACGAGGAAGCCCTCCTTCAGGATTCCAGCTGCTTCTTGCATTGTGGCCAGCAGGGAAGAGAGCCGAGCCCCTGCTGAGAAGTGCCCGAGCCCTGGCAGCCTGTCCCTCTGCACGCAATTTGTTTAAGAAAGCTCATTTTTCTTTGCTACCCTCCTCCTCCAATATGACGCACCCTCCCCTGCCTGTTTTTTTCTCCCTCTCTTCCCACCTATGAGAGATTAATTAAACAGTGAGCTGGCTCTGATACATTACCTGCCCTCCGGGGAGCAAAACAAAAGGAAGTCTGAAAGGATCTTCAAAGTTTAAAGGAAGTCTAAAAAGGAATTTCACTGAATTCAGTATAGCAATAAACCACCTCTGAGTGAGCCGGCCAGTATGAGCAGCTGGGTGATTACAAACCAGACTAATCAACACTACCACATAACATTTCTCATCTAATGAACACATCTCATAGGGGTTTTACAGATCAAAATACCTTAAGTGTCATGTATAAAGTATTCTTATTACAAGGAGACTTTTACAAACTTAAACCAACTTATTTTGCGAGCAATTTATTTTACCAAAGAAGCCCCAAAGTGCTTAAAAGCCCACTCTACTTCCAGTCGGCATATAAATCAAGATTCCAACTTAATATCCAAAATCTGTACCTAAGCAACTATTCTGGCTTTTAGTGAAGCAGCCTGATCAATGAACGTTGTGCAGTGTGACCCCTTGCAACTCCTGAGCACCTCTGAAACAGGGTGCCTTTTTTTGTGTTTGCATATAAGCTTAGATATTTATTGCAATTTTTAAGACTTTGGCAATGATAAATCCGTTTGATAGATTTATCAGATCTTGTCCTGATGGAATAAGCCTGCATCGGTATTTCAGACAGCACCATTGTTCAGAAATAATAGTCTTTGCTGTACTGTTAGCATTCCCTCACTTGTACCAAAATGAAGGTGATATATGTGGGCAGAGCTAAGGGCTGTGATAAGAAGCACAGCATAACAAATAAAAAACTCCACTGGTTGCTATGTAAAAAGAGTCCAGAGTTCAGCAAGACAAAGTGACTCAAGTATCTCTCAGTCTCTGCCAACCAGATTAAATTACTAGTCACACTTTAATGTACTGAGGAAAAGGAACAAACAAATAATTTCCTCATCTTTTTGGTATTTTTATAACTTCTATAAGGCAGAGCAAGACACTAAATAAAGTATTGAAGCCTGAAAATGTACTGGAACTTGAACAGCTCTGCTGAGATCACGGGTCACTGAATGCTACTTGAAGTTAGAAAAATCAATTGTTTGATAAAGGGAAAGGATGTTGGCTGAGATCCCAAAAGCTGCTGCCCATATGGAAGTTACCCACGTAGCACCTACTGAACTCCCTTTGCCACTTTAGAAGAGGCAGGCAGCTGTGAGGCAATCTGATGCTGAAGTCATATCCCAGTTATGTTCTTCAGTCCACCTAAAGCGAGTACAGTAAGTTAACAGAACAGCTAAATGACCATTTTTACTGTAGGTATGTAGTACATGCAAGGACATAAATAGAAATTTGTTGTCATTTTTTTAATATTGTTGTGGCCTTAAAGCAGAAATGAACTGAGTGCATTTCTTTTAATTTAAAAAATAATCTCCATCTTTGTGTATACCTAAGTGTATATAATAAATAAAAGTTGTACTTAAAATCTTGGGGAAAAAAAGCTTGGGAGCCAGCAATGTGCACTTGCAGCCAAGAAAGCCAGCTGTATCCTGGGCTGCATCAAAAGATGCATGGCCAGCAGGTCAAGGGAGGTGATTCACCCTCTCTGCTATGCTCTCATGGGACCCCACCTGGAGTACTGGGTCCAGTTCTGGAGCCCCCAACACAAGAAGGAAACGGAGCTCTTGGTGGGAGTCCAGAGGAGGGTCATGAAGATGATCAAAGGGCTGGAGCACCTCTGCTATGATGACAGGCTGAAAGAGTTGAGGCTGTTCAGCTTGGAGAAGGCTTTGGGGAGACCTCATAGTGGCTTTGTAGTACATGAAGGGGCCTACAGAAAAGCTGGGGAGGGACTTTTTACAAGTACCTGTAGTGATAGGATGAGGGGGGGTGGTTTCAACTGAAACAGGGTAGATTAGAACAGATATTAGGGATAAATTCTTTACTGTGAGTGTGGTGAGACACTGGAACAGGCTGCCTAGGAATGTTGTGGCTGCCCTCTCTGTGGAAGTGTTCAAGGCCAAGTTGGATGAGGCTCTGAGCAACTTGGTCAAGCAGGATGATCTTTAAGGTCCCTTCTTACCCAAACTATGCTATGAAAGCTGATGCAGCCAGCAGAAAAAAAGAAAATACATTTCAGCTCATGGTGTTCGATACATTAGAAAAAAACTTGAGGAAAAAGAAGAAAACTTTAATCTAGGTACACAAGACATTACTGCTGCATGTGTTTCATGGACATGCCCTCTTTATGTAACCAGCTCCAGGAATACAGTGTTCCACTGTTTGGTATTTGAGGTTTGACTTCACATTGTTCAGCTTGTTACTGCAGGCAATTTCTAACAAGGTGGGTGAGATAATTTCATGCTAGTGAGGACAGGCAGAAGCTTGCAGGGGGCTCTCCCTCCGACAGTGACTTCAGAATTGCCCTAGAACCAGTCCGCATCAAAGATTTGAGCTAGCTCTTTTTCTGCAGCATGCAGACCACCCACAATCCTGCTGCTGATCTTGGAAAAATCACCATTAGCAACATAGAATTTTATTGCCAAACTGCTGGTAAACAGTGAAGCAAACATTGCCTTTGCTCGCCATTAAACAAAGGTTTTTATCAACTGCTTTCTATAATCTAGAACCTTTGCTTTCTTTAACACTTTGGATATTTGTAACACACACACACCTCCTTCCTCCAGTCTCATTCTGTAATTCATCAAGGCTAACAAACTGCCCCTATCTTGCTCCCTGGGGCTGAGTAAATACAGATCTCTCAGATGGTTTTGTGGGAAAAGGCTCATGCAGTGTGAAATGAGTCAGTTGATCTGGGCAGCCCTATTCATGTATGTGCTGGAAAGGCAAGTTCTGGCATTGAAGGCTTCCAGCAAAAGAAGGACATGCTTTGATCTCCATAAAAGTTGGGAGCTCGCTGTCAAGTCTTCTGTGGACTTGAAACTCACCGAAGGGAGGACTGTCAGTTTCCTCAGATCCATTTTAGAGTGTTTTCCACATATCAGTGTAGTATTTTAACAAAAAAAAAAAAGCACATTTTGTTCCATTCCAAGTGACCCCCAAATACTTTATATACTATAGGATTTGCATTGGCATGGCCAGGAAGAGCCAGCTGCAGGCGTCAGCACCACAGGATGCTACTTAGGGTTCCAGGGAAGTACAGGAGCACCTGTCTCTGAGAGCAGAGTCTGCTGTTTCAGCTGGCTGACCTGACAGACAGCATTGGTACCTCCAGCTCAGTCCTTTAGGAAGCCATGAACAAGCGATTAAGAGAACATGCCCAAAGGACAACCCCCATTGCAGGCTCTGCAATGCCCATCCTGTGTCATTGGGTCACACGGGGGATTACACATACCCAGCTTTTTCAAAGAAAGTTCTTCAGATGCCAGGACTTTGTCCTCTGGTATAGGGCACCATTCAATACTTAGTTGCTTTAGTGAACTGAGGATTAAATAAGATGCAAACAAACCAAATCAAAACAAAGAACTATGAAACATTTCTAGACAGAAGTGAAAGATGACAAGTGTTCAAAGGTATTAAAAGAGCATTTTTTAAATTAACTGCAGAAAGATGGCAGTGTTGGAAAACAATTGTTTAATTGTCTGGACTCTGGAACAAAAAACTATCAGAAATTAAATACCAAAGTGCAGATTCTATTATGAACAAAATGCCAGCTCACCTCCATCTAAAAAAAACAAACTGAGGACCAGAATCAGAGTGAGAAGAGGAAGGAATTGTCACAGTATTAAAAATCAGACAAAGCACAACAACTGCAAGAAAGTGGGGCACTCTTTCTTTAGATGCCAGTATTTCCCCTCTTCAAAAACAGGATACTGGGCTGTTGTGCCGGACCTGAGGCCCCGTTTGGGGCTTTTTACTATTAATGAGTCCTTATCAGATGTTATAAGTAAAACTGTTTCCAAGCTGCCAATCTTACAAAATTATTTTAGGATATGGAAGTCAAGCTGAGATGCTCACAATTAACACATCAGGCCAAACCTCGTCCACAGGTATAACTGCACCTGTTATATGTACCTGTTAAGTTGCCTACACAAGTGCAAGTGGAGATTTTGGCTTTGCAATTATTACTGAGTAAACAGGACAGCTGCTAATGAA
>NW_009952265.1:2306850-2317961 GCF_000747805.2 Chaetura pelagica
ACACACAACCCTTACTTTAAGCATCTAGGAAGCACACGCAGTTCCACACATACAAAATAGACCAGGTGAGATAAAAGGTATAATCTCAACAACTTCTAAAGATCCCTTACTCACAGCTACAGCAACTGCTGCAGCACAGCTGAGGTCCAGAGCAGGCTCCACAGATGCAGTGCTCCCTTACACACACCTTCTAACAGGCCGCGAAAATGGCCCTCCTAGATCTCCTCCTTCCAGCTACTGCAACACACGAGAAACATCCACTAAATTGTTGTCTTTTATTTCAGCTTCTTGGTTAAAATTTGCTCACGCAAGAGGAGAGCCTGGTTTTATCTGCCAGCACAACAAGTGACTGAAATGCATTTATCTTCAGCTGCTTCGTTACCACTCTCACCATCTCACATTTTTTCTTTTTCAGACACTCAAAATTGACACAGAATTGTGTACACCAGCATGCTGGGGTTCAATTAGAAAAGCTCCTATAGCTACTGAACAAGTTTAAAAACTTTTGCTTGAGTTACTGATAAAAATGATACTCACCTATTAATCATCAAAACTGTTCTTAGAAATCATAGCAATTCTAAATCCCCGATAATATTCCAAGGAAAGAGCACCTGTGACTCATTTTTCAGTGCATTGCTTTACAGCATTATTTTGGCATACAGGTAACTTTTTAGTTTATAAATGCTTTGTTCTTTTGTCTGAGTACCCACCTATTGTGTTTAATTAAAGCCTCAGTTCACTATTGTAGTGAATGGGCAAAGCTGGAAGAACGGTTCAATAAGGAAATTGACATCACAACTTCAAGCCGCCACAAGGGTCCCCTATGCAGCTTCTGAAAAGAATTAATTTGAGAAAATAACCATTAAAAAAAAGTTTCTTCATTTTGTAATGATAAGTTAAGGTATTTTACAACATTCTGCTAAGACTGGAGGTTAGTTGCTTTGGCTTTGCATTATTGTTAAGAGTTGGGCACATGTGAACTTCTCTGATAATCAAGGACAGACTGCAGTATTTATGTCCTTTGTGAATGCCTTTTGTGACACCACCACATAGCAATTACACTGTTTTTGCTGTGGCAGTACTAAGAATTTCTAATTAAGGCTCAAAGCCTCCTTTTTCCTGTATTTTTCCTCTAGCAGCCCAAAATACTAAGAAAAGGAAGGAGATGGGCAAGATGGGACATGACAGTAAAGAAACATAGAAGGGAAACAGGAGTTTTTTTATATACCATAACATGTAAAACACATCTTTCTCCTCTTCAGGAAAGATAAACAGGTTGTTTCTCTAGTTAATAGCTCAGTCCAGTGCAAACCAGATTATGGGTAGGCAGAACTGAAGGTCATGCAGCAGTGAACTCAGAAGACAGCACAGTCTATGAGTAAGTATGAGAAAGTTCATTGAAATGCCTGCTATATTCACCTATAGGAGCAAAGTGCAACTATATGTAATTTTTCATTTATCAGCTATCTTTATTGGAATGGTAACAAGCTAAGTTCAAAGTTCTCTGTCTGTAAAAGCACATAAAAAACAACAGAAATGCTCTTATAAAGAAGTCTGCATTAACAAACTTGCAAGAAAACATTTTGTTCCACTCATGGTTGGCCTGATTTAAAGCAAACAAAAGAAAGCCCTTGCAGTGTTAAAGGGGAGTCACCTACTGATCATAGCCTTCCAGGTTCTATATTCACACCATTCCAGGCCATGTCAAAAAAAGAGGAAAAAGAAAAAAAATCTTGAGTTACATAGCCCAGAAATTTATTCAATATTTAGTCAAATACATTCTGTATAGAACTGTTCAGCTTGCTTTGTTTTGGTGCTTCCACTGAGCTGTAAATCACCAATTAGGAATTGTTATGTATGAAAATGTTAAGCATGGAGCTTCAACCTCCCTCTGGCCAGATTTGTGCCTTGAACTTGACTAGACAGGTTCACTTCAAAGGATTCAATTTGTGCAAGCTGCTGCATCAAATATTATTCAGAAGAGCCTTTCACATATTGGCCTTTTTTAAACAGTAAAACACTTCAAGCATTTGCATTTGAAGTTGTCAATACTGGAAACATTTAGCTCAGAGTGTTTGCAACAGGGTCTCCAGTTTTTTGTATGGTCTCTTTTTTCAATTTTCCAGAACAGTTAGTCTTCAGTTTTGGCTTCCATTTCTTCAGCATCATCATCTCCATCCACTTCTGCATTTTCCCTCTCCAGTCTTTCCAACTGCCTTGCAAGTTCAGTCTCATCTGTGTCAGTTACCACCTTAGGCTGAAAACCAGAACACATAGTAAACTGTCGTTAAGAAAGACTGTATACATTTATAGGCTGTGATTCTCCATAAAAAGCAAGAGATAAAATACATCCTGAAGTCCCACAACAAAGAACAGGAAAACCAGAATTTTTGGCCATTTGTTTGTTTAAGGCACACAGAAGTGTAGGGTTTTTTTAGTTTCTTAATACCTTTTTGCTAAAATTTCTCCTAGCACTACTGATTTTGCTCTACTTTAAACATGTTGTGAGGAAAAAAAAATAGAATATAATTGTAATGGGTTCTTACCTCCATCTGCACATTAAAGACTCCTCTCTTTTCCTCAATTTTTTCTTTAATTACAGCCATGGCTTGATTCAGAACAGACAGTCCTTCAGTTCTCTCCAGTGTTGTAGTAGTCATCACATAACGAGGAGGGGCTATCAGATTAATCTATCAAATTGTGGGGATTAGGGGGTAGAAAAAAAGAAGCAAACTCAGTAACAAAACCAAAGAAATAAAAATCTCAAAAGCAAATTGACCAATACTGTCCAATGAATGTACAATTCACAGAAGAAACATTACCCCATTAGAAAAATCCTTTCTAGAAGTATAAACAGCTTGGATGGAAATAGCAGACCGGAAAGCACACAGCCCATCTGATTTCCAACATCATCAATCAGTCATTTCTACATAGTACGTTAATACTGTCAAGCAGAGAGAATATCCACTTTGTAGATCAGTAAAACGTCCTATTACATAATTTTTCAAACAATTAAAAGACTGTGACAACAGTATGTTGTTTTTTTTGTTTTAAGATGACTGGGTAAATAAAGTTTTTGTATTGTTAGAAGAAATCATTGTAAAACACCATTTTTGAAGATGGAAGCATTTAAAAGTTTTTTGAAAACACTTATTCAGTAATGCATTCAATATCCTAAATTCCTGGGGAAGAAAAACTAGGCCTGAGTACAGGAGCCCTTTTATCAACACTCAAACATATGTGGAGCAAACATTCCTTTTCTTAGATAATCTTCTATCTGAAAATAAAATTTTTTGCTCCCTACCTGAGGCTACATAAGGGAGCAGCAGGTATGTGGTGTGCCAATTCTAGACTTTAATAAATGGAGGAGAAGCCACTGCACAGTCACAAGAACAACTGGCAGCACACAGTGGAAAAGAAGTGTGTTACAGTCCTGCTATAGAAGACCCAGAAAGCAAGTACTTGCCTACCCAGCCTCAGCTACATGATTGTGACATTGCAATTCCGTGCCACTGTTACCTCAGGACATCAGAAAATGTTGCTTTTTTTTTCCACTATTAAAACAGACACTTACTTTAATGGGCATGTTCTCTGTGGAACAGTTTAATCCTGCTCTCAAAGCTTCTTTTACTGCATCTATGCCTTCATAACCATAACAGGCCACCTCAATATCTAGGACAGAGGAATACAAACAATAAAACACTGAAGTTACCAAAAGCTGTAGAATTGTTAAAGCTTTCTAACTTTAGTTTAAAGAAGTCTTTTAAGTATCTAATGTTTATCCACAATAAAAGTCTCATTAGCTCCCAAAGCTGAGGAAGGTATTTACTTTCTTGACTTGTAAGTTGAGGGAAAAATCTTCATAACCTCTTAGACATACATTTTACATTGTGCTTTGAAAAGCCAAGATATGAATTTATATACCCATGTTCACTCACCTCTCACCCAATAAACTCAACAGGAGTAATAATGCATTTCACATGCAAACATGAAGGCATAAAAGCAATAAATACCAGAGAAAATTAAAGATCTATCTCAAAAAATAAAGCTTGAAAAAGAGCACATCCACAAATTCATGAAATTATGTCAGCATTTACATCAGAGGCATCACTTGAGGAGCACTGGAATTTATTTTTTTAAGATAAGTTATATTAACATATATTTAAAACAATAGCTAACTATAGCTTTTTGTAGATGCCTGGGAGTTAAGGCATAGACCAGTGCTGGTCCTATCTGCAATACTCTGATTAGTCTATAGACAAAGATGTCTTTACCTACGTAGCAATGGTGCAATACTAAGATACACAGAGAGCTAGTATGGCTTCTAGGCAGTGAACGACAACCTGCTAATTTCTCAGCCATCACAAATTCACACAAGAGCACCACACTCAGCCTCAGGATGAGGCTACAAATGGAAAATTTTTACTCTTGAAGTCACAGTTAGAAACAACTTAGACCATCACAATGAAACAGACAGATGAAGGAACAGAACATGCCTGTCAAGTAACTTTATTTCCAAAACTAATGAAGCGCTATTTATGTTAGCAATTTAATTCCTCATGACAATCACATCCCTCTTACATTTTTGAAGTCTATGTTAACTCATGGTGGTCTAAAGTAATAAGTAAACGAATTTTTCATTACCTTACTTTTTGCTCTCACTCCTTGACTTCAATGTCATGTGGATGTGGCTCTTTCCACATGGAAAAGATGTGGATCTTTCCATCTCTCCACAGTAATCTACAAGGGCAAGTGCTCTTCAACACACCCTTGCAGAGCAGAGGCAATTTCTCAAATCTAGTTAAAAAATGACTCTGCTACACTGACTATCTGTGCAGATGTTCTTTGAACTCACCGGCTCGGATTTTGACTGCTTGTGGTGTTAGACGCCTGTTAATGTTGTCAATCAGTACACGTCTCTCTTCCTCTGTCAGATCCAGGCTATCCAGGATTGCGGGGTCACTGAGCCAAGGAAACATGACAGAAGTTATACCAAAGTGGAATATGACACAACATTAACTTCTGGTACTATTTCAATATTCTTATGCATAAACCTAGGTATTTACTAGGGAAAGAAAACAGGGAAATTTCTTAAGAGTCCATTGAGATGCTGTAAAGAAAATAAACACATCTATTTAAAAAATAGTTTATATCTGAAGCATTTAATAAAAAAAACCCACCAGATTAGTTTACTCAATCTGTTCCTGGAAGAAAAATCTGAATTACTATTTTAAAAGCAATGGAGTGACTTTTTTTCAGCTCCATTTGTGTATGATACACAGAGTGAGACAAATATCTAGTTGCTTGGTATCTATGTTTCCTCCAATGTGAAGATATACTCTTATCACATTGAAAAGAACACACAATGAATCTGAGGTTTTTGAATTATTTTAATGTTTCATTCAAACACAGTATTTTTGTCATCCAATGAAGTAAACTATACTCATACTGTGTTATTCTGGACTCCTTTTTAATAGTAACTGAATCACAGATATATACTTATCTGGTGGCTACATTCTTAAGCAATGAAAAGGTGTTTTAAACATTCAGGATTTTTTCTGAGTTAAGAGAAGCTTAAACAGCCCATGTAGCTACAGTTTCTTGTTCTTCTATTATATAGGTGCTTAAGTATTTATCTGTTGGAGAATGATCTGGAATTCCTTCAGCACATGCACAGATTTGCCCTTTAGCAGCAAATTTACCATCATTAAAAATAATTACTATTCTGTGAAACAGAACACACCCAGTCCAAATGAGGACACAACTCGTTTCTTCCCCCAAAACACATGGTTTTAAGCTAATCACAATGCTACCAAGTGCCCCACTTCTTCAAGTCAATACAATTTCTTAAGATTTTATTACTGCCATCTATCGTTCAATTCAAGTTCATCACTCACAGGTTTATGTGCTATAAAGAGAGCAAAACTGGAAATGCTTATTGATAAATCTATTTTTTGAGTTGCCAATTTCACGACAGAATCTTTAGAGGGAAACCAAGTAAGTTAACCCTGAAAGCAAATTAAAATATCAGGCTACCTAAAAAATTTAGAACATATTCCCTTGTGCATATTCCCTTGGCATCACAATTTCCATCTCCTTCTCTTCATAACTCATTTCTAAGTTCACGATCCGATTCCCATTCTTTATGTTTGCAAGTCTAGAGAAGTAACAAGCCGTTTGGTTGCATTTAAAGAAGAAAAACTTTGCCTGCAAAGTGGAAGAATGACTGTGAGCTTTGAGTGGAAGTATCTTCAGATACACAGATATTTTTTATAACACCTGCTTGAGACTAAGAGCAGGCAAACTCTGACAGACAAACCAGTATCAGCACTACTTCTGTTAGAAATGTCACAGGCTCACTGGAGCAATGGAAATTTCTCTAGTGTTTGCAATCACGTTTCTTTTATACTTAAAACACACTGTTCACCAATGCCTCAGTATTTATCCATATCACATTCAATTACTGCTTTTAAAAATCTGATACAGAGTGGCTGACACTCAAAGATAGCTAAAAACAAGTAAACCCTGAGCTTCTTTCTCAAGAGCACTGGGAACTTGAAGAAAGCAGTAAGACAGAGAAACCTACAATAAGCAACTGGAAGATGGATTTACTAGGTTTACTTGATCAGTACATTCTACATATGGAGTCTGGAGAAAAAAATCCAACCAAACCCATAAGAATATTCTGATGGATCTGTTCCAGGAGATCACAGAATGGTTTGAGTTAGAAGGGACCTTAAAGATCACCTAGTTTCAACAGCCCTGCATGGGCAGGAAGATCTCCCACTAAATCAGGTTGCTCAGAGCCCCATCCAACCTGGCCTTGAACACTACCAGAGAGGGGGCAGTCACAACTTCCCTGGGCAACCTGTTCCAGTCTCTCACCACCCTCACAGTAAAAAATTTATTCCTAATGTCTAACCTAAATCTCCCCTCTTTCAGTTTTGATCTACTACCTCTCATTCTCTCACTACACACTCTTGTAAAAAGTCCCTCCCAGCCTTCCTATAGGCCCCTTTAGGTACTAGAAAGTATTTTTCTGCAATTTGAAAAGAGCTCCTAGAAGTAGAAAAAATGTCCTTACGAGACTGCATGCTTGAATGCATCATAGGCACCATATCCTGGTCTTTTGTACTTGTCATCAAAGACCCAGGCAGTTCTCTGGAACAGACTCTCAAGCTGCTCATCCTTAGTGTACTCCAAGACTTCAGCAACGTGGCGAAGGATGCTGTAAACCTGGAACACAAAAGAAGAGCGAAAAAACTCAAAGCAAGTATCAAAAGCAGACAAAAATTTACAATAAAAAGTAATATTTAATGGTAAGTCTTCTACTCAGAAGAGGATCATACAGTAGTAAAGGTGGGAGTCAATGCCTTAAATTACCTGCATGCCTTTTCAAGAAAAGTTGTCCACAGCATGCTAAACCAGCATATACTTTGGAATTCTGATCATTTAAATACACACCTTTGCATCAGATATTTTTAACTGTCTCTTCATTAATTAAGAAACAGTTAACCAGAGCATCCATGGACAGAGGAACTGGTTATATATGCATGGGTAAATGAGAATTAGAGTATGCCTAATAAATGAGAACAATGCTTTATTTTAATACTATCATATGGCTGTGCAGTTTGGTTACTTAGGAAAGGTGAAAAAAGACAGTGCTTGAATACAGAGAAACAACTTACAGTCTTTGATTTTGTGAATTTGTCTTCACATTTGAGTGCCTCCTCTGGAGAAACTCTTCTTTTTGACAAGTCAATATAGCCTATTAGGGAAAACCAATTTGAAAGTGTCAGGCATTGTGCAAACTATGCCTAACTGCTTCAAGAGAAGCGCCTAAAGAACGAACACTCTGGATCAGGATTTGTCCCTTGCCTACGCGCTCTCTATCCATCGCTACCAAAACTAATGAAACCAAACCTTAATGAATTTTATCAAAGCATGATCCAAATCAGGATATTCAATTACTCTTACAACTATAAAGACTTACAATAGCAAATCTTTTGTACAGCATTCTTTAAAATCACTGCCTTCATGTTTCCTCTGAAAACTTACAAGAAATTTTCATATTTTAGCAAGTAGTGATCCACTTTTATTTTGCTGCACAGTTTTGGCAGAAATCATACCAGCATACAAAGACACAAGCTTAATGCATATTTTTGTAGTGCTCAATTCTATTTCATTCAAGGTTGGAACTCCCATCAGCCTAGCTCTGAACAGTTCCTAATACCTGCTAATTTGAGGCCTGGTCTTAAATTCTGACTCTAAATCCTTGGATATGCTTTTGGAAAAACTGTCTGTGAAACCATGTCTTTTGAACCATGTCTTAGTAAATTTGAAAAGGCCTCCACCAACTTCTCACAAACTGTTAAGTTCCCAAAAGATTCAGTGAAAAACCACCACGTGTATTCCAGATGTGTTTCTCTGTTAATAAGAGAACAAAATAGATTTGGAAGATGAAATATTATTTAACTAGAGATGTTCAGTAATTATTTCACTTCAGATCTATCTAAAGCAAGTTGATTCTCATCTTCCTTTACTCTCTGCTTTTCCTTATCCTGATATGTACTATTTCATCTCAGGGGTAACTGCAGTTTCAGAAGTACTCTAGAAAAGCATATTACTTGAGAAACATCATACCAACAGGTCTGTTTCTAGTGTTTATACCCAGTCTATACCCAGGTATAAAAAAAATAATCAGGAATGCATGGAACGGCATTATCAAAATCTGACATGTCCTAAATAGAAAACATAGTTTAAAAATCTTTAGAGTAGAAGATTCCAATGTTCAGAAAACAGGAAAAGACAAAGTTGCCTGTACAACTTCAACATGCAACCTATGGAATTCATATGGTACAATGATTACATACGTGTTATCTTATTCTATAGACAAGGTTCTAGGCTTGCTAACGAACTGGATGGATTGTGAGCATTCAATGCTCAGCATTTAGATTTTTACCTCTACACCAGATGATTTTTCTCTTCAGTTAAAACGTAGAAAACCTGCATGGATATCAGAATAAAATTCCACTTCAGTATGGTTTGTTCACCAAATATTGAGCTGGTGAGGACCCACTTAAACAAATCTTTACTGATGTGACTGACCTTCACTAACCCAAATCCCAAAGGACTCAGAAAAAGAATGATCATAAGTATCATGATGGTCTAGCTTGCTTAAGTACCTTAAAAAAAGAATCCCTGACAAAACCAATGAATACCTAAGCCACCTAGCTTGTCTGCATTTCTCTCTGTGAATTCAATCTTGATATACCCTACAATATCCCCAAATACCTTTCTCTTTGTCAACTCTTATGACCACGACACATTCATTCCTCCCAATGCGGATGAGTTTGTTTATGGAACGAATACGTCTTCTGGAAAGCTCACTGAGAAGGATCATGCCTTCAATGTTGTTGTACTCCAGCAGGCTGACATAGGCTCCCATTTCAGCAATGGACCGAACGTTGACCATCACTACATCATCCACCTCTGGAAATTTATGCTGGTAAAATCTACAGCTTAGTCCCGGCATTCTGGAATTTGAGCAGAAAGAAACAAGGATACTATGTCACAGTACATGACTGTCTTCTCCTACCCGCATGGTAAAAAATCAGCTGGGACTGGTGAGGCTACAGAGGTACACTGGTACAAAGATTTGAAAATTATGATAAAGTTTGTGTAATTCATACTTAGTTTTTATGAGAAGTTAAACAATATATTAGCTAGTATTACCACAACAAGTTGCTAGGATGCTTATTTTTGGTATTAAAGTAGAAAAAGCCTGCTACCCAGACTTTATTATCCACTTCAACTGTCATTTTACCTATCCACTCTGTAGAGAAGAGCCTCCCTGCTGTGAAAAGGTGGCACTGCACACCTTGCATTTGTTTAAGTTCATGAAGCTGTGTAAAATCTTAAATTGGATTTGAACAACAGGGGGACATGACAGAGAGGAAAGCTGCAGTGCTCTGTATGCACACAGTAAGACAGAAAATAGCAGGTAGAGGGAAGCTTTGGTAGTACTGAGAAGGAAGGGACTCCATACTCCAGAAGATGACTTTCTAAACTAAGCACAAGATGTTTGGGATAATCCTGTAAGACCTGCTCCAGAGGCCACCTGTCAGCAAAGCAAGCAAAGGCAATAACCAGAAGACAGAACTATCCTGACAAGAATGAAGAACTAAAAAAAGAGAAAAAAGCCAACCCAAATGTATTGCTAGTCATGAGGAAAAACAAACTCTGAAAACAAAGACAGAATTCTTTCATTATACATGCAACAAAATTAATGCTTCATAATCGTGTTGTGGTAACAAGGAATGCTTCAGTTGCTTCTTTTCCTGATGATGAATCCATATACTGATCACTGCTAACCAGGTTAGTTCAACTCCTTTTATCTATTCTTAGAAGTTTCATACAGGAAGTTTCCTACAGAACTAGGAGCCAAAGATGCAGAGTCAAATGCAGCACTCCTTCAGAAGGCTGGTGGTCTTCAACATTTCAAAGTTTTACTCTTGATCTTTACAGCAATACTAATGCTTTCTAGCTATATGAGAGTTTCCAATGGGAGTAAGATGGCAATACCAAGGGCTATGTACACATGACCACACAATTCAGAAGACTGTATCTACCATTATTTCCATTCTTAACTTCCAGAAAGAGGAAATACAATTACAAATAGCAAAATATTTTAAAAACACTCCTCTAAAGATTTTGTATAACTTCATAGAATTTCAGGCCAAACAAAGAGCATGAACGTCAACGAAACTTTACATTTTGCTTTTCTTGTTCACTTAATGCAGCTCAATTCTACTTGTCTACTTATGAGACACAGAATAAAAATACACTGCAAAGCAACAAACCGAGACCACCGCAAGCAAACGTTGCTCTGCACACACAGCGTTTCACTCCACTCTCCAAAGACACAGGCTTTTTAATTTGGCCTTCCGTGGAACACACGAGCAAGCAGCACCGTGCCCGCAGCGCCAACGCTGGGAACCATCCTTCCCAGACGCTGGAAACGCCACAGCAAAGGTCTCAGGCCCCACGGCCGCACAAGCCTCGGCGGAAACTGGCGAAAACTTCCGACCAGCGACTCCTGCGGCTGCGGG
>NW_009952265.1:2327999-2360170 GCF_000747805.2 Chaetura pelagica
GGGCCCGGAGCGGGTCCCGCCGCGGCGGCGCCTCGGGCTCGGGATGCGCTGTCAGGGGCCAGACACGGGCGGGTTCAGTGCCGGGGCTGTGTAAAATCGCGCAGTCACACAGCCCTTTATGCCAGAAGGAACAGGTTGCAGAGTGTGTGTATAAGGACAAAAAGGCACGAATGGAACCACGGGTTCCCTTAACCTTCTCACAGGCGACGCTGCTGTACAAGAGGCTGGCTACAAAGCGTTAAAAAAAGAAGGAAGTAAAACGCTTAAAGTGCAGTGGGCAGTCAGGTCATTTTCCAGATCCTGACAGCAAACTATTTGTCACGAAGTCATGTGTCTCCTGGCAAGGGTTAGGAAGCTGCCAATATTAAAACCAGCACCGACGACTGCAACTGAACTGCTAATAAAATTGCTGTTTTAATGACGCTGTTTAGTTTCTCTTCAGAACCTTCCAGGACAGAAAGACTTGGCCTTAAGGGGAAAGGCTGTTTCAAATCTTCTTGCATAAAATAGGTGTGATGCCTGTATGTAGTGTTTATAAAAAGGTGCCTTGCAGGACAGAAAACCTCAAATGTAATAATATAATAATTATTCCCCCATGTTTGAGCTCAGAACATATGAAGTAACAGTTTATATGGAAGGATTAATACATTACATGGTAAAGCTTCTGCTTTGAAACTTAGTTCAGAAATAAATTACTGCATGTGCTAAGTCAACTGTTTATGTCTCTCCTCTTTGGTAGTGCTCTTTTCATTCACTTTTCAGTCACTTTTAAAAGGTGTCTGGTGTTGTGGACTGATATGCCAAAAAGCTGGTGATGTACAAAGGCTTAATATTTCCAAGACCTGTTTCCATTGAGGCAATAGACCAATAATGAGGGTGATAATTCAATAGGAATGTAAGTTAGGATGATAAAGATGGGTTACCTCTGCAACAGTTTGGTGGGGGTTTTTTTTAGGTTATCTGGCAGAAGAGAATTTCACAAAGTTTGGGGGTTTTGTTTTGTTTTAGTCTATGAAGTGGCTTGCTGGTATGAGCCTCTTCTGTGCTGGATATGGTCAATTATGGAAGTTGCTCCGTCTCCTTGACAGTAAACAAGACTTTGTTTAATGCACTCTCAGAGCCTGTGAAATCTTGCTTCAACTAAAAGGTCAGCCAGTCTCTGCCAGGTGGTGAACAGAGCAAACTGGTTCAAGGTGGTGACAGAGACATGCTTGTTGTGAAAATAAAGCTGCCTTTTTACTCCTTAACTTTTTTTTTTTTTTTAGATAATAAACATTCAGAAAGTAATTGTGCTTTTTGCTTACAACTGTTTGTTACATATTAATGGAACTATTCTCATCACATGCCACATGTGTAAAGTAATGGACTCCACTGTGTAGGTAGAATCTTAGTGTACTTACTTTTTCCAAGGTCAGAGAGGACGTGTGTAAGTGTTCTCTTCACATTAAGCTGAGTTGAGTATTGTCCTTCATGTGCAGTGGCTGTGTGTACAAAGTGATAGTTTAAGTTAGTGGTTTGTGGTTTTTGTAGTATAGTTCCTGCTATTTTAGTTACCTTAAATCAGAAAGTTTCTTCAAATTAAAATATACTTTGCAGCAGAGAGGGAAGCAAGGTTTGGATCCTTCTGTTCCCACTTCTGAATGAGAAACCTGTAAGTGTGCTACTGGATATACAATGCTTACTAATATCTCTTTTAAAGTGATGATACTTCTGTTTGACTTAAATGGCTTGTAAATCTCCTGTGCAGCATATGAAGATATGGAGTCATTGTCCTTTCTGATGTTCTTTAAACCAGAATGTACGACTGCTGTGTCTCGTCACTGTATATTCAGAACACAGCATCAACAGTTATGATCACATGAAGAATTTGCTGTCCTGTCTGATTTTGAGAAGATGATATAGCAGTAAAAGAGCTCAAAAGCAATACCAGTGTCACACTGACAGTGGGCTTTGGGGGTAGTTTGGTTTCTGCTACTTTTAAGTTATGAAGAAAAATAAAACTCTTATTTCCTATTGTGGGAACGCTGAAAAATGACTTGTCAATTTTCCATCGTCTTTGACTTTGTAGATAATAGCCTTTTAATTCTCATCGATGATGGAGATAAAAATAATAAATTCCCTTGATTTTATATGGGAATATAAAATTCTATCTTTAAGTGGCTATCCTGTTTAATGCATTGATGATTCTTGCTTGGTTCATAATTGCAGTCAATGTCTGTGTCAGAAAACTTCGTGTAAGTTTTTTCCTGATCTCTTCAGATGATGCAGGACATTATTATTTATTCCTCTGTTAGGGCTCAGACCATCATGAAGGCTCGTTTGAAAGGGGCCCAAACAGGCCGTAACCTCTTGAAGAAAAAGTCTGATGCTTTGACACTTCGATTCAGGCAGATCCTTAAGAAAATTATTGAGGTAGGTGAATAAGAATTTTCCTTTCTGAAAATCTGTCCATTCTGTCAGTTGTGCGTTCCCTTTCTGCTAACTTCATTAGGTAGGCTTTTGTTGCTTTGTTTGGCTTGAGAGGATACTGCAGATCTATGTTTCCTGCATGACTAGGTACAATAGAAAGCAGAAGTTGTGTCCAAATGGAACTTGTTCCTTTGTGAAGAAGCACTGAGTATTGCTTCTTCCTTTGCAACATGAATGACCAAGCTAAGATACTGAGCAGAGCCCTAATATGGCTTGTTTTGTTCTGCCCTACTAGATGGGTTTTGGCAGCAGCTCCTACAATATGGTGAGCAGCAGTGCTGTGTTGTTGTGCTGTAGGCAAGTTCTTGGCACTGCATCTTGTTTCCTATAGACTAATACACACAGGCTCTTGCTTCTCAGTAGCATGTTTTTTAGCTACAATGGCTTCAAACGTGTGAAAAATGGGAAAAAACGGATTAGGAGGAGAATGCAGCTTCACAAAGCCACATCTGTATGTTGAAAAACAACTTCAGCTGTCTCCTAGTATTTCCCTGCGGAGCCATTTTATTGTTTGATGTAACCCCCATGTAGCAGAATGTCATTATTATGGAGACAGATGCATCTTTTGCTGTTTCCCTGAGCTCTACACTGGGTGAGTGAAGCAGCTGAAGTTTTGCGGTTTTTTGCCAGTCACCTGGGAATTATGATCTGCATTTTGAGAGTGAACTACACATACAGGGCTTTCTCTTAAATTTCTCATTCTTCTCTTAGGCTATTAGTTATTTATCCTGGAAAAGGAATAATGATGTGCCTTGTCTTTGCTGCCCTTTTTTTGTGTTTTGGTTTGTTTGTTTGTTTTTGTTTTCTTTTAAACAGACTAAGATGCTGATGGGTGAGGTGATGAGAGAAGCTGCCTTTTCACTTGCTGAGGCAAAGTTTACAGCAGGAGATTTCAGGTGAGGTTTGCTGATCTTGTGGATGTCCTACCCGTGGGAAAGTGTTGAGTTCTCTTTAGGGGAAAAAAGTGGGGAAAAAAAAAGAAGAAAATTTTAAAATGTACATTAAAAAGGAAAAAAGTGGACAAAGAAGGACAGTTTGAACTGAATTTCATTAGGTAAAATTTCATCACTGCAGGAGAGAGATAATTTGCAGATGAAAATCTGTACTCCATTGGAAGCTAAACAAAGTGGAAAGATTAACAGAATTTACTTTGTATACAAATCTGTGATTTGAGAAGATGTTGCTTTTTGCAGCTTGTAATCACAAATGTAGGGATCAAGAATTTATAGCAGAGTCTTGGACTACTTATAATTTTGATCATTCTTTTGAGTTTGAGGGCCAGATGTATTATGTGTTACTTTCTCCCAGTAAGTCATAGGGAAATTTTACTAGTTGTTCTAACCTCCTGTCTCATTGACCTCTTGTCTCACTAGGGCTAGTGAGGGCTGTATGGCAGAGGGGAAATAAATTGGGGTTTTTTTTCTGGTAGGATAATTTATAATTGTATTTTAGTATATTTCAGTTTTAACTATGGTGTTTGTGTAATTCATCAAGTGTGTGTAGGTCTTGTGGAATAAAGTTGGGGAAATGTTAATGATTCATCTGATGGTACTACCAGTTAATGGGGAAGAATGAAGTGATCAGACACAGCAGTAATCTCTGTTGCTGGAGAAAAGCCTGTTTGTCCTTTCACTTGCATTGGGTGCCATTTCCTGTCCTAACCAGTCACAGAGTTTAGCTATAAACAATAGTCAGATTCCATCCTGTAAGCAAACTGTACTTGAATAACAGACTTTGCAATAGTGACCTGTTCTTGGAAGACCTAAGACACTTTAGAATTCTTCCAGATGAATTGTTGTACAAGCTTATGTGTTAATATGACAGAGTTGGTGGGTAAACAAACTCATAAATGTTCTGAGAGAACAAATACATAGAAACACAATTGAACAAAATGTGGCCTTGGTCTCCATTAAAGCCTTGAAAATCCTTTACTTTTACCGTGAAAGTTTCACAGGTTGATTAGACTCGATGTCATTAAAATACTTAAGTAATTTGCTAGATAACTGGCTAGTTTTTAGCTATGCTTTGCATATTTGGTCTAAGACGTTTCTGAAGTTAGATTGTATAGACTCTGCATCTTTTGAATCATAGAATTCTAGGGGTTGGCAGGGACCTCGAAAGATCATCTAGTCCAACCCCCCTGCCAGAGCAGGGTCACTCAGAGCAGATCACACAGGAATGCATCCAGGTGGGTTTTGAATGTCTCCAGAGAAGGAGACTCCACAACCTCTCTGGGCAGCCTGTTCCAGGGCTCTGTCACTCTCACAGTAAAAAAAATATTTTGGATATTCACCTTGAACCTCCTATGCTCCAATTTGCACCCATTACCCCTTGTCCTATCACTGGTCATCACTGAGAAAAGCCTAACTCCATCTTCCTGACACTCACCCCTTACATATTTGTAAACATTGATGAGGTCACCCCTCAGTCTCCTTTTCTCCAAGCTAAAGAGACCCAGCTCCCTCAGCCTTTCCTCATAAGGGAGATGTTCCATTCCCTTAATCATCTTTGTGGCTCTGTGCTGGACTCTTTCAAGCAGTTCCCTGTCCTTCTTGAACTGAGGTGCCCAGAACTGGACACAATACTCCAGATGCAGCCTCATCAATGCAGAATAGAGGGGAAGGAGAACCTCTCTTGACCGACTAACCACACCTTTTCTAATGCACCCCAGGATGCCATTGGCCTTCCTAGCCACAAGGGCACATTGCTGGCTCATGGTCAGATTTTCAAATGTTGTGGAAAAACTGTTTCTTTCAAAGCTTCTGTGTTAGATTTGAAATGTGTGTGAAGAACTGAGCAGAGGATGATTTCCAGATCTTTACAACTGTTTGATAATGACTTCATCGTGTATATAATGATGACTTAATGAACTACTTCAGCTTTCCTGGATGTGTTTTCTCCCTTACAGTACCACTGTGATCCAGAATGTGAACAAAGCTCAGGTCAAGGTCAGAGCTAAAAAAGACAACGTAGCAGGTAACTCTTCCAGACTACAAATATTTAAACTCTGAGGGAATTTTAGGAGGAGACTGTGAAATAGGCAGAAATGTATTAAAACAGTCTCCTCTTCTTTATTTCTCTTACTAATTTAACAGTAGTAACACTTATAATTCGCTGCTTTTTTTCACATAGGGAATATAATTTTTATATTTAGTTATTTACCTCTCATAAAATTAATAGTCTGTGTAAACTGCAGTCCAATTTGTAAGAATTTGGACAAAGCCTAAGTTCCGTACACCTTTACTGAAAAATAGACCAGGAAATTAAGTATCAAAGATTCAACAAGTTTCAGAAAACTGAGTATTAATAATTGTCTGTGAAGAAAACGAGAAAGAATCAGGTTCAATGCTTTTCCCCAAGCAGAGGGAATACATTACTAAACAGAAACATAATAAAACTGAACACTGAATAAACTGGAATACTTCCCTGAATTTTTCATCTGTGTAGATCTGTGATCTCAATACAGGTCTGAAGTTCCGCATCAAGATGTCAGAACCAGCAAGGCTTTATTGTTCCAAGCTGTATTGGAAATTCTGGAAACAAAGCTTCTGAGCTTACATAATATATTAGAAGCAAATGGGGTAAAAGTGAGTTGTACTTAATAAATGTGTAATCCTTTATGTCTCTTATGTACATTCTTGTTCACTTTTGTCAGGTGTAACCTTGCCAGTTTTTGAGCACTACCAGGAAGGAGGAGATAGTAAGTACAGAAAAAGTATTTTCTATCTTAGATCTACTTTTGCCTAATCTGTGCTGGTACAAAAATACTTTTCATGTCCTGTCTCGCTGATAAGTCAGTTTACATCATAGGCACAGGTGTATTTACTTCCTCTGTGGTGCTTTGCCCTGTTCCCGTGCCATGGAGAGATTATTAGGCACTATAGTGGATTTTAATTTCCTGAATCAGTGAGTTTTTTCAGATGAGGAGAAGGCTTGTCTTGAATTACCAGGTTTTGAGACTGGTAGATCTTACTGTGAACATGCAGAACGATGAGCTGCAGTAACATAAAGCACTATAAAGACAATTTGTTAATGGGCAAAGGCTTTGCCTTATTACTTGCTGAACTGTGTTTATACCTGTGCTTTTTAAGTACTAATTTTTATCTAGTAAGAAAACATAATGATGCTTTTGTTGTTTTTTTCAGGCTATGAGCTGACTGGCTTGGCCAGAGGTGGAGAACAGCTCGCTAAGCTGAAGAGGAACTATGCCAAAGCTGTGGAGCTACTTGTGGAACTGGCCTCCTTACAGGTTGGTGGGAGATGAAGGGGATTGTTGGTTTCTCACTGTTCTGAAATGAAAGTTATGTAGTCTCAGTGAGTGTAGCTTAATACTTTGAGCTGTGCTGTACTCCTGTAGTAACAGTACTGTACAACGTTGCAAAGCTTTTCGAGCCATAGGACAGAGTTATATTACTGCTTCAAACAAGTGCTTATTCCTTGATGCTAAGAAGAAACTTTCTTCAGGGAGTTGGTATTTGTAACACTGATGTAGTGTTGAGCGTGCTGCTGATTTGAGTAGAAGTTCTGTTTCTGTCAATGTATTCAGCAGAGTGCATTAGACTTGGCTTTGGCTTTCCTGTGCTGCTTGGTTTTGAGTATAGAATTGATGGAAATGCCGAATTTGTGTTGTTGTTTATTAATTATTTAATCCTATTCCATCAGACGTCCTTTGTTACTTTGGATGAAGCCATTAAAATAACAAACAGACGTGTGAATGCCATTGAACATGGTGAGTATTTTTCCATTTGGGATGCATCATATTTTTTTGTCTATGCAAGATCAGGAGCTGGGGTCATGGAAGCCACTGTTTTGACTGCTTGCTTGTTAGTAGGATTTCTGACCAGCTCAGGAACTCTCCAGAAGGCAGTACGACGAAGCATATTTCAAGTGAGAACAAAAATGAAATGTAGTGGAATGGAGTGGAGTATACAGAGATAAATGAATATGAATGAACATGAGAAAAGTAATCTGGAAGTTCTATTGAGAACCTACAGAACAAAGATTTCACAAACATGGTTTGGAGTCTCTGCTAGTGACTTTTACTTGGTAGAAACAAAAGACAGGATGCTTCTATGTGCTAATATGTTCCAAAAGCCAGCATAATAGCTTGTAAAACTGTAATGGTGGTGTCCACGGGAGAGCTGGTGACTGTTTTGTTGGTTTAGGATGGGATTGTAGAGTAAATATCCAGAGAGAAATTTTGGTAATGTATTCAAGTTTGTGTTACAGGAAATGGAACAGTCCTAATTTCAATACTCTAGTCTTCCTTAATCTAAATTCCTTGTCTTTCATGATCTTATTTACAAAATTGTTTCTTGCAATTTCTTAAGCACTGCCTATGCACAATATGCTGTGATCCCTTCTGCTGTAGTGTTCAGGGTGCTTTGATTATTTTCAGTTCCTGAGTTGTCAGTAGCTGGGATATAAAAATCTCTGCATGTATCCAGGAATGTATTTTAGTACATGATTCCAGTGTGTCCTTTTCAGTACTGTTTTTCTTAGACTTGTTCCTTTGAGCATTCAGGCCTTATCTGCAGTTTATCACTCTGCAAAGTTGACTGCAGAAAAGGTTTCCTCTGCAGCCTTCCAAATAACTTTGGTAGTGCTGCCAACAGCTTTCCCCTTTCAAAAAGGGATTCTAACATACAGCTTGCCCAGTTTGGTGTTAAAGCTTTGTTTAATGTCTTATCACTTCTCTTGGGTTTGTTATATTTGAATATTTGTTTTCATGATGGCTTTTTCAAACAGAGATCATAATTTTGTGAGGAAAAGTGGTACACTGAACAGAAGAATGTGATGGAAAGTCATAGTTTTTATTCAAATCTTGCCAACCTCTTGCAGGATTCTTTTAAGCACTTCCATGGAGGAGATGACCTTACAACCAGGGATCAGTGCTTACTGATTCTATTGCATCTTCCAAAAGAATGTGCTATGGGAGTGTCTGTGGTGTTCAGCATCCTAGCTTAGTCCTGGACTTACTAAAGAAAACAACTTTGTGTACTTGTTCATAATGAAATAGTAGGATCGCTCATGAAAGACATGTAAATTTCTCCTAGCCAAAAGAATTACTAGATTGACTTTAAACAATTATCTGTATACTGCATTAGATAAATTCCTGGCTAGTATAACAGCAGTCCCAACAACTTCCTTATTTATATTTTTTTAGTGATTATTCCCAGGATTGAGCGCACCCTCTCTTACATCATCACAGAACTGGATGAACGAGAACGAGAGGAATTCTACAGGTAAATATCAAAAGCAAGACTAGGCTGGTCTCTTTTTGTTGAACAGACCATTCCTCAGAAGGGACTTAAAGGAACTATGCACCAAATTTGGCAGCAAATGCTGCTAAACATGACCTGGTTTTTACTGCACATTGAGTTTCTAGAGCTAGGCACTTAGAGTTCTGCAGTGACACATCCAGAAGTTAGAAATTAATCCCTCCACTAGGGTGTACATAGCTGTGATCATTCTTCTGGAGGGAATGATAGGATGCAGTACACTGAGGTGGTCTGCTTTCAGGACACCTCTGCCTCAGAGGTCAGTGTTCTGGGCTACCTGAAGCAAAAATGTCAAACCTCAAATTAATTAATGGAGAATTAACTTAAAGACAAGTGGAGTAGTATAATGCAGTGTTAAAGGTGAGGAATATAATTTTTAGTTTGGATGAAGAAATGAGTTCATCAGCAGAGATGCAAGTTCTTCAATGGCAGCAGCTCACAATAAAAGCCTTTTGACATTTGCTACAGGATTTTTGTTTCCTGGGGAACATCTTCAGGCAGCTTTGCTGCGCTAGCCTGTCTTATGAAAATGTATGTTTCACAGGTCAGCCACATCTCTCTTCACAGGTTAAAGAAGATCCAAGAAAAGAAAAAGGTATTGAAAGAAAAATCAGAGAAAGAACGGGAGCTGCGGAGGGCTGCTGGTGGGGAACAGGAACCAGCCAATCTCTTAGCAGAAGAGAAGGATGAAGACCTTCTCTTTGAGTAATGCAGCACAGTTGTATATGGAGCAGGGGACCCAGGATACAGAATGTCTGTTCAGTTGCAATCTAATTCAAGATGTGTTGCCTCACTGATACTTACGTGGCTTCTCAGTTGGTGTTTAAGTCTTGAGTTGAATGGATTGTGGATTTCTCTTGGGAGATTAGAAATCTGGGAACCTGACTGCAGCACAGGAGGAAAACAAGAGATGAGCCAGGTGCTTTACTGTCAGGAAAGCTTTCTTGTTGCTCAGCCAGTTTCTTGACTTAGTAGGAATGACTGTCCATAGCTGCGGTTTTTGCAGGATGCCTCTAAATTTGCCTAATCAGATTACTCTTTTAATTGCTCCCCTTCCTCATCCAAGCAGAGGAACATGTTATTTAGGGAGGGAGATGCATGTAATGTTCTTTACTGCTGAACTATTAATGTTGAAGTTGCTTAAAGCAGATACTGGCACAGCTGAAGTCAAATGTCAGTAAAGGCAACTCTAGTTTTCTAACCTGTTGATGAAATCCACAGTCCTATGTGATTTTTGTTGCACGATTGTTACCATTGGCCTAAAACATCTACGGTTTTAATTATAGGTTCTGCCAAGTTGTGTACTGTCTGTGATAGAAACAAGTCAAAAAAATAAAATGTTAAATATCTCACATATGCCTCAAGTTGCTAGAAGATGGTGGTCATGTTGATTTAAAACCAAAACCTTTGCTTCGTCACCAACCCCCAGCTGAGAATCTGACTTAGGCACATCTCTTTTCAGCCTGGGCCCACATTCACTTAACCTTTATTACTTTAGACAAGTAACCAAGGAAAAGTGGCTCCCTCCTGGCACAAATATAGAAACTCTTCTCAACTATGCAGCCACATGTCCCAAATCTACATTGCAACCAGCATGTTGGCAAGCAAGGCAGGATTCAGGGTAGAGTGTAGTTCATCCTTGCTGTGATTCTTCATGTCCTGGGCTGATCAGAGGAGCCTAGGGGAGTGGCTGATAAGCAGGCTGCCACTGAATGCTGCTCAGTTTGAAGAGCTGTTTTCCTAAAAAGACACTGGTTTTCAATCAGCAAACTGAACACATGCCATAGCAGCCATACCAGTACATTGTGTCTAGCACTAATTGTCTCTTCAAGGTAAGAATCTTGTTTTAAACATGATCCAGCACTTAACTGCTCCTGCAGGGTAAGTGCAAAAAAATTAATTTCTATTAACACCTTTAAAAAGTAATTTTATAATTGTATGAAGTGTAAGGCCATTTCTTTCTTCTTTTGAAGCTGAAGGCTGCACAACTGAAAAGTCCATACTCTGTTTTAAGATGCAGGTCCAGCTTGCAAGAGACAAACTGTAGATCTGAGGAAATCTTACCTCTCCCACTGAATGTGTGTTGTCAGGTGGAACAGAGAACATCCTCTAGGGCACTGATGGGTCAAAGCAACTTTCACACATTCAACAAAAGAGCAGAAAGACAACTAACAAGATCCACTACAAGAAGTAAAATTGTACAGTGATTTATTTTAAATCTAGAAATATTTTACATTTTTACATTAGTGTGCAGTTCATGATGTCTCAAAATACAGAGTGCAGATACATGTATAAAAGTACTATATGGGGCTAACCACAGGTCTTACCTTAAGGCATTAAACTGCCCATCTCATTTTAAAAAGGTCACATATAATTACATTCAAAAACTTTGATGGATTTCAACTAATATTTTTAATTAAATTTGGACTGGTAAAAATGCAGATGCCCTCACTTGGGTTTGATAAAGCTCACTACAAAGCCTCTGATAAGATTGAAGACTTTCACCAGTGAAGTTTTTATATTCTCCTTCACTCTCAAGGCAATTAACACACATTCTTTATTAAAGGCAGAATAATTTCTTAGACAGGTGAGTTCCAGGTCCAAGCTGGCAGCCAATGGACAGGCAGGTACGTTTCTCAGGGCTGCTCAAGTCTTGCCCTTCAGCACAAGACAAAGCTAACACTGGTGATAAACTATCATAGCACCTCTGTGCATGGATGTCAGCGAGTACTGTGGGCCTTGGGAATTAAAGAGACCCAAGCTGAACTTCAAGCAACATTCTTAAAAGTCTACATTCAAAAGCTTGTGTATAAAAACAGCTTCTGTACACCATTAGCCAAATACATTAATTTCATGATTTACTGTGACTGACACTGCCTATCAACACTGAATACCTAAGGGGGTTCAGCAACCATCTTCAGCTGATTGTGACTGCAAGAACTTGGACAGTACCTATGTAGCAGAGCTAGCTTACCCTTGAACACATTTTACTGCTTTCTTCCTTGTCTAACTATGGAACAGTCACTATCAAAAATCTAATACATGTAAAATCATCTTTCTTTAAAAAGGGTAGAATTGATACAATGTTTTGTTGTCTATGAAACACTGACTATCCAATATACCTGAACATTGTAGTTGTTAGGAACTATGAATTAAACTGAGAACATGCCTGCAATGTGAGGCAAAAAGCCATTATTTTTAATATTCAGTCCTTAGGACAACAGCTAGCACATTATTACTTTCAACACTGACTTGAGCCAGCCCCTTTTCTTTCTGAAGGCTTATTACTTATCCCCACTAATTGCTTAATTGATTTTCAGCCCTAAATACTAATTAAACCAGCAAATCGTTTTACTTTCTAGCAAGACAGGAATGCACTCTATACTTCCATTTTTCAATACAAAAATGTACTGAATGTTAGTTCAGTAACTATGATAAATATCTGACAGTTTCTTTATATCTGTTTTATACTTTCAGCTTTCTTATTTATGGGTGTTCATTTGTTCCATTAGCATTTGAAGAAAGAATATACGCAAGACAGAATTGGAAAAAAAACCAACTACTTTTTCATCCTTCAACATTAGACAGGAGTGAACTACACATTGACGTAACTCCAGTGTTTTACTTCTAGGAACAAAGAAATACTATGGCTAAAATGAAGAGATATTCACAGTCAAGCTTTGTGCTACCAAAAATAAAAACAGCCAAGGTACTACTGTTCAGTTAGCATCAGTGACAGAACAGCCCCAGCCCTAACTGCAGATGCACAGCCTAGGTAGTTAAGCCTTCACAGGTCAGAATCATTTGAGGGCAGAGATGTTCCCATCTGCTTTGCAGAACATGCTAGGATACAGACCTTGTCTTTTGTTCACTTGTTTCAAGTTTTAAGTTTGTTTTAACCATTAAAAATATTCCCATTTCTTGTGACTTCTCAGTCAGTTACCAGTGTTTTACACATACTTTCACTGCAGCACTGAGCAAATGCAGGACAATATGTTGTCTATTGAATCACAATAGTCATAACACAGTAGCTACATTTTAATTCCAGTTAGTTATCCATTAGACCAACAGCCATAAGATGAACCATTTGCAGAGATTAAAAACCCTGCTATCTTCCAATGTTCAGCACTATTTTTTTTAGTCAGTATTCTGTTATAAAACATGAGAACTTGAGCTGACTTTCAAGCAGCATGTCTTATAACTATATATTTTCACAAAAATATGACCTCTGCCTTTCTAAATATCTCTACAGATCTGCAGAAAACAGTGGCTCCAATGCATCAATATGTTTTAAAGAAAATTCCATAAAAATATCCCATCTAAAAGATCAATATAATATTCATCTTTGATTGGACCTAAAATTAATGTGCAGTCAAATCTGACTTAAAAAGTTTGACTAAAAAACACAAGGATTGAAATATTTACATTATACACATTTTCCAATTACAGTGCTATTAGAAAGTGGAATGTTTGAGAATTAAAGTATTAGCTCAAGCCAGACCAGAGCGGCATCTTCATTCTTGTGTATTTTTTGAAAAGGAAAAATTTCTCATCACTATTAACTTTTTTTCACATGTAGATCATTTCTGCCCAGTGATCTGTAGGATTATGCTCCTGAACTACCATCATGTCCCACAAAGTCATTAAGTTAAGTGTTAAATAACATACATATTTATAACTATGTGACAGCATGGACTGTATATACACACACACACACTTAAAATCTTTAATTTCATAAGGATGATTCTAGGTTAAAAAGTGGATTTATGTATAAAAGTAGCTGCTACAAATATCTATCTAAAGCTTTAGAATTTAGTACTGTCAAGATCTCAATTTCTAGACCACAGAGAAAGAAAACCTGGACAATCTTTCTATCAGTTTAATCAGCTCACAAGCTGAACAGCATGTTTTTTCAACAATATGCAATTGCACTGGCAAAGATGCAGCCCCTGAGGTCTAGAGCTCACACACATTTATTTTAGAATTGGGCAGACCTACACAGTCTCCTTGGAAAGATTACTAGATGGGAGTCCATTTGAATTGCTCTCTCATCGTAGCCAGGTAGAGGGCACCCACTGGGGTTCTGTGTCAAGTTTGTTTATTAACCGAAGTAACTCTTGATATGCCTTATCAAGATCAGAATTCACAATTGCTGTATCAAAGTAGTGGCCATTGTTCTGTTCCATCTCCCTTGTCTTCTCTATGATTTCCCTCAGCTCTTCTGGCTGCAATCAAAGAGAGAAAATTAAGGCATGTGTGTAAGCCTCTCCCCACAGCAGAGTGGGGAAAGGTAACTACTCAGAGAAGTCTCTTACACCAATTTTCATGGTATTGCTACCAGCTATTGAGAAGTTTACAACAGCATTGAACCATGATACATATTTGAAAGCTAAGGGCACTCAAGGCAATCCCTTCTGATTGCCCTTAAGCGGCAGATCAGTAAATAGCTGTCCCAGGCTGAAGTAAATGAAGATCTAGCACTGCTCATTTTATGACATTCATCTTACTGAGGCTCTTAAATTATGTTTCTGAAAAGTAAGTTAGGTCGCTAAGCCCACTGTCCTGGAAGTGCCTGGAGATGGAAGAGACAGTGTGAGAGTAAGTTTGAATGGTGTAAAACAAGGTAACACTTCTCTGAAGATGTAGCACTACAGCCATTAAATGGCCATAGGCAACAGCAATAAACAGCACTGAGAACCACAGTGAGAACTATACACTTAAGGTGATCAAATCACCATAGTATCAGGTAAATTACATTGCAGAAAATTGAAAACATCATTTGTGAGCTAGAAGGGAGTATGTCAAAAGAACATTGCAGATGTAGATAAATGATGCACCAGAAGAAGCAGAAATGGTTTGGTTAACTAGGATTTTTTTACACTTAGATTCCAAAAGGAGGTTTGTTCTTCTCTTCTGCAAATTATTTTTGTATTATATAAAGGAATATTCAGGTATAATTTAGAGATAATTTTCTAAAGAGGGTATTTTCAAAAGGGACTTCAGGCCTTCCAAGTTTTTTTTTTTCCTGGGCATTATATACACTTAAGAAAACCAAAGCTGCATACATGCAAGAAAAAACCCTTTATCAGAGAAAGGGCTTCAACAAAGAAACATTTACCCAACTGAAATAAATATAACTCCAATACAATTAATCAGAAAGAAAACAGGCATGGTTTAACAATAAGAGTGTATTAACTGCTACAGCAAATGGATTACTTGATTACTGCAATAAAAAAAGCAGGACATACGTAACGCGCAATATTTATGTAAAATAAAGTTTCATTCATTGCACAACCATGGAGAAGAAAACATGCCCATGTAAAGACTATGACTATATTTGACTCAGGCAAATAAAAAAAGAAAATCCATTGATTTTAAGACCTGGACTTTAGTGGACTTTTAGATCTTAAATCTAGGCAATACATCACCCTTGCACCTAACAAGGAGAGCAAAACAAAACCCTTGCAGAACACAGTGAGGTACAAATCCATGACCAACAGTCATCTGAGGAGTCCATTTGAGTTATGCTGGGAACACTGTTCTTCCTCAGTATGAACTGCATTACGTTCCATTTATACTTGAAAGATACTGTGGTGGCAAAGTGTTCCCACCAACCACTCTAGGGTAGATTTCAGGTAAAAAGCTGAAGATCAACCTATTTCATTATCCTAGCAATAAGCATTTTGTATCTCATCAGCTGATAAAGACGTTTTCTGAGCTTTCACACACCCGGGTTTAATCTATAGATTTCAACTCCATCTCCAGAACTAACTTATCATTCACTAAACAATCTGAACTGGATAAGCTGAGATCTTGACATGACTCTGCTTGAAGCATGGCAAGTGAACCCATAGGATCAAGATAAAAACAACTTTATCTGCAGAGTTTTGGAATATATTTTTAAATAAATGCTTTTCTAAGGACAGATAAGTTCTCAAAAGAAAACGAATAATTATTCGCTCCCTATAATTACTCTAGGTTGATATGATGACAAAGTTGGGCTTTCCAGTTTTGACATAAAGGGTCGTACTTTTGTACTCAAATGCAGGAACCACAACTGAGACACTGTATCCCTGGATTACTGAATTAACAGTGGATTTCCTTGCCTCATACTTTTTTCACATTCCCTTAGGCGAAAGCATCCTGAGCCCTTCCCTTAGCATGGCCTGCCTACTAGCCTTGAGCACACAGATCTCAACTGCACTGCCTCCCCATATATTGTCAGTACCATTACCATGTCCCAGTTCCACACAGAGTATACTAATTTGTTTACCAAAAGCATTTCAGATCTGTAAATAAAAAGCAATGTGGTTTCAGAAGTGTTAGACATATTACCTTTGGGTTTTTCCCTTCTTTGGCCAATAAAGCACGTAATCTCTCCTGTGAAGGTGGTGCAACAAATATAATATATGGCTTCAAGTCAGAATTACGTAGTGTCTTCAGTGACTGCAGAAATAGGAGTTAATAAACATCTAACAGTTCCACACATGGAAAGGGCATTTAATAATGCATTCACATGCTATAACTGACAATATACTCTGAAACACAACTACAATTGTACAACATATTGACATCAGTATAATTAACCATCACAGTATCATCATCACCACTCATAAGTTCAATCACCATTTCCTACAAAACTGATACTGCAACTTTTTCAGCTTCATAGAACCCAAGTATTTACTTTTGATCAAGAACATTCTTCGTAAGTAAACTAAAGGAACCTATCGTTTGGTCTCCAATGTTGATACCTCACCTATATTAAAGTAAGTTTCCTTACAGTGCTAAGGAATGGTATCAGCTTTTATCAGAGAAGAGTCTTTAAATACTGCAGTTTAACCTTTTCTGTTGTGAAGATTAAAATACAAGGTATCAGATCCACTACTACAGTATGCATATTTTTTGGTAGATTACATTTACATGAAGAGACAGAAAAACAGAACCTAACTGTATTTTAATTTTTCCAAGAAGTTCTTTCTCTGTGTCTCAGGACAAACAACTTGTCACTGAGATATATTTTTATAACCAAAGAATTGGATCAGTTTGCAAAGTGTTACAAATTTTCAACTTATTACATGTTTTGTGATATCCATGAGCTATTCTAGTAAAATACCACATGGTCCCAACTGGTAATGACTAATTATAGCTTCAATACTACCAAACATCACTGATGTGTCTGAATTTTAGGGCTTCTTTTGCAGCACGTGTAACAACAGCATATTACATGTATTAGAAATGGGCTGTGTTCCAGGACTCTGCTTCTTCCCATGTTTAACTAAGTTTTCAAGTTCTGTATGAATAGTTTGTCTCTTCTTCTCAATCGAAAGGTCATAGCTAAAGAGCTTTTAAATATTGGTGATATAATCTACTTTAATTCTGTCTGTTATGGAACTGTATAAGCATTCCCAAAATGCAGTTTCCAAGTATAATCACAAACAACTTCCTCTCCATCTTTAAAAACCTCAGAGCTCACAGAGTAATTGGAAGACAGAAACACAAATCTTACATCAATTTTTCAATTCACATAGTTCTCGGCAGCTTTAAGTATCTAAAAACCAAGGCTCCTATTACCTCTAGCACTGATAACTATGTGTGTATTTCCAAACAAGGAACAAGAGGCTGTATTTCTAACACACTAAAAGTTAACTGAACACTACTGAAAGAAAACTTGGATTAAACGTGAAAATGGACCTTAAAAACACACTTGTTTTATATAAATACAGCTCTTTCAATTTTCACTGTAGCTTCCACATTAAAATACACATCCGATATGGGTACACATACCTGGGTATGAAGATTTAAAAGGCATATCTTGCCAGAGTTGATTACTTGCCGCACGGAGTCTGTGCTAGTACCATAGAGGTTCTTTTCAAACTCTCCATATTCAATGAACTTCCCTGCAGCTATGTCAGTCTCAAATGCCTGTCGGGAAATGAAATGGTAATCCCTGCCAGCTACTTCGGTCTCTCTTCTGCTCCGAGTAGTATCTACAAACAAAAGCAACAAAAAAGACATCAAGACTGTGAGACACCCATAGAACTGAAGAGAAATAAGTACTTCTCTTAGGACAGGCATTACTAACCAAGCAAAAACCAGGCATTTGAATTATCCAAGAAATGCAAGTATTTTATTTTCTACAATAAATATTCCTGGACAGATTAAGTTGCGAAAGGCTGAACCTATGTTGAGAGGTCTTGTTTAATTATATAGAGGAAAAAGAACAGTCACCAAGGAAAGGTATAGTTTCACTCTGCAGCTGCATTCTGGATATTAAAACAGATACTAGTGGTTTATAAAAAAGGTATATTGTTAAGTGTTTTGTAAACCTAATTCAGGATACATTAGACATTAAAAACAAAAGTCACTGAAATATAAGTGGTTTAGGAAGGCACTAAAGCCACCTACATTGAAATTTATGCAGGATATCTAGGTGCAAAATTCTTTCACCAATGTAGCAGCTTCTTTGTGGAATTTCTGTAACTCACTCCAATTTTATTCAAACTGAAATACATGCATGTCTTATAATGCCTCTGTAACACTGTGTTTGTTGGGACACTTGGTTTGCATTGACTTACCTACTTTTTACCACAGAACCTGTAACTTTCTTTGTCCTTTATCCAAGAGCTGACTATATCCTGCTCAAAAGCCCCAAGCTCCTAATTGCCATTTTCAAACACAGGAGGATTTGTCTGCAGAGAATGTTTGGAATAAGCAGCCATCCCTGCCTGCCAGACTTACGGGGAACCGCAGAGGCAAAGCGATCTGCTTCGTTATTCATCAGTCGCTGCCGCAACTCGTTCTGCCCGCAGTTCTGTGGCCCCATCAGAACAATAGGCCGTTTCCTATTTGCTGGTTGATGATACAGCGACATTTCCTCGTAGGTCAAAATTTCCTCGTTATCATAATCTTGAGAGAGAAGTAACAAACCAGTCATAACATACTTTACTGCTAGTTCTAGGCATCCCATGTCATGCAGTATCGAGTTTCAGGCAGCTCCTGACTCTCTGCCCAGCACCCACCTGTGAGTCATTGAGGCAACAGAACCCTAAAGATCATCACTCGCCCAGTAAGATAAAAACCTGTTTTTTTTCCCCCCCGCTTTCTGGAGAAAGCAAATGTGTTTCCACTTACTACTGATAGAAGGAGTAGCATAAACTCAGGAAACAACTTTCTTGCCAAGGAGAAAGTTTCTAGTACAAGAACAACACTTTATGCCCAACAAAAACAAAAATCAACACCCCAACCCCAAAGTACTTTTGTAAGGATATCGTGTGAACAGCCTACTAAACTTTCTGTGGAGAAAGTTTCCATTTACTCAACTTCATTATGCAGAGTGAAATATTACCACAAAACCATAATAAACCAGTTCATCATTGTGAAATTATGAGTGCTTCCATGCCTAAAAAGCTCTTTCTTTTTTCAGCCCTATCATCTGATCTTTAATGACACTACAAATCCTGCCACCTCTTCTACATCTTTCACTAAATGCTGTTACAAACTATACACTGCTCCCACACAGAACATCATCAGGCAGTATTTGTAACATCATATCCTCCACGACTTCATAATTCTTTTCACAAGCCTATTTGTAGAATCCTTTACAGTTGCTTGTACGTGCACACACTATGGAAAAGATGTTGCTTACCATCATTTTTATTTGCATTGTATAAGACCTTTTTCCGTTTCTTTTTGTTTTTCTTCGCGCACCAGAGTTTTCCTAACCAAAATAAACATGGTCAAAATCAAATATCCACACAGTAAAAATATTCCCTATGCCACTTACTACCTGGATCTTTAAAGTGGGCAATGTCTTCTGCAATTTTGAAAAGGCATAATATTATTCAGTTCATTAAAGCCATTTGGTCTTTTAAGCATATTTTGCATGCCAAGGGCTTCAACTGAGTCAATGGAGATAAAATTCATTTAGAAAAAAGGGGCTTTCCAAATTCCCCTCCTTCATCCTAATTACATTGCACATAAGTTATGAAAAGTGCCAAGTGATTTTATACAACATAGCACTAAATTCTGATCAGTATTTATATCAAGAATTTCAAAGAAACATCCCACTTGTATTTTTAAAAAAAGGAATTTTCTGCAACTCTACAATTACCAAGTTCCAGATATCACTAATTAGCACCTCTAAAAGACTTAGATTTTACTTGGAAAGCACATATCCAACCTGATTTTTCTGGCTCCTTGTCTTCTTCAATGGTTTGCTTCATAGCTTCTCTTTGCTGCTGAAAACTTTTTCCTTAATGAATTAACAAAAAAAAAAAGTACAAAAGCAGTTAACACTTAAAACCATTTCCATATCTTTTTTGTAATGACTCACTTATTTTACATTTTCCTACAGTTTTAAATCTCTTGAGATTATGGTAGAGTACGATATATAAGAAAGTTTAAAAGAGAAATGAAAATTTATGAGAAGCTTGTTTATTGCTCAAAAAATATATTCATCAGGAAAGACTTGCAAAGCTATTCTGAGCAGTTTTGCCTGGAAATTGAAACTACTGGAAATACTACATTTCCCTACTATTACACTGTTTTCTAATTATTTTTGTATGTTAAATGCATTTTATTTATACTAAAGTTTTTTAACTTCGAAAAAGATTTGCCTACATTTAAATCAGTGTTCCCCTCTCTCAAATGTCAAAGTAACAGTGCAATCAGACAAATTTTATGGAATTTTGTGGTTTTTGTTCATTGTGTTTAAGAGATCAGCAGATCTTTAATGGACTAGAGCATACAACACATCTCAATGCAAAAATTATATCTGACTTCAATGCATGAAAACACTATTACTCAAAGGCCCCAACAGTTACAAATGAAGCATGACTTAAAAGTAACTGAGGCTCTTTGCTAAGTGAAAACATGAAGAAAAGTTACTAAGAAAAGATAAATTTTTGAAATATACCACTTGACACAGTAAGGAAACCTAACAGCTGTTCTCATCTCTGGAGAACAAGCAGGCTCAAGGCCCATATTTCTGCCGTAGCCAGCAGAGGGAACTCTGAACTCCGTGTTCCCAAGGTGGAGGAGTAAAAGAAGAGGAAATCCGCTCTTGAAAGGTGAACTGCAGTGGAAGGGGGTAGCTTTACTCTGCACTTAACATCCACACATGGAGATGCCTCTAAAAAGTCAGCCTTTACAGTAAGTGAATTACATAACGAGGTCTGTTGCAAAAGGTTCAGAGTTACAGATATTTAAGGCAATGGATATTTAAGGGTATGTGAGCCTTTGAAAACCAGAATATTGCCCCTATGGCTATGGGAACAACTGGCTTTATAGCGTTTTCTAGGGCTTTATTTACCAGGGATAAGGCCTGCCAATGGTTGATTATCCTCATCTCCATCTCTGTAAGCCTGCCACCAGTTTGGATCTTCTTGGCTGATCACATGGAGTATGTCTCCTTTTTGAAAAGACAGGCCTAACTCTCGGCAGGGGACGTAAGGGTCATCAGAGGGATCATAGTCAAAATGTGCTTTCACATGTATCTGTGGAAGATCAAATGTAAAACCAGAAGGATAAAAGTGACTTCCAAAGAATTACACCCCATCTTCCTGTGACTGCAGTGGAGCTCTGATACATAAAAACACCAAGATTCTATAAAATGGCAAATTTTTATGGGACATACAGGAGATACAGGAATAGAATAATTATCTAGCTTCGCAATGAAAAAGAAATAGTTGAGCTAGCTTGGAAATGAAGGCCTAAATTTAGCTCGTGTTAATTCTGAAGTCTGTGCAATTTCCTCACCAGTTTAGGAGGCAAAAACCCCAGAGTTGTTGATCAAAGTTCTTTGCATTCAGCAAGTATCAGAGATACTATGATTTGTTTAAAATATCTAATAAATTCACAGACTGAAAGCCATTTGCTGAAATTTCAGGTGAATTTTCACTTTAAAATATTCTGCTTTGTCACCAGTCATTAATGTTTTGGTTTGGCTGTGATACAAACGTGTGCATTCTTTCTTCAAACTGTTAAAGCTGTCACAAAAATAGAAGAATGTTAACTAACAAGGTAATGAACTAAGTTTCTAATATACAAACTTTTCATCCCAAAGCATATTTGCAAGATTTATCAATTCATTTATATATATATCAATACATAAAATAGATACATTGGTAATTTCAAAATAGAATTTCAGAAGCACAGGCAGTTATACTTTTATAATTTCTTATGATTTCAGAAACGGTGTGAAAATCATACTAAAAGTTTCAGTTTAACACCATCAATCATTTTTAATAGTCAATACAGGTGTCAGTCTGGTAACAATTTAAACGATTCAGTTCTGGTTTTCTTCCACAATGTATAAAATAACTTTCTACACATTACTGGAAAAATAAGGTATGTATTACCAGGCTCAAGACCTTCTGTAGAGCTACTTACAACTGTTTCCTTTGCAGGAGGTGGCTTGCTCTGCTGACTGGGAATCAATACAAAGGTCAGAGTTCCGTGCATGTCAGCCTGTGACAAAAAACAGACTCTTCATATACAGTATCACAATATGGCTTGAGGTTAAAAATTTTAATAAATATATTTTGGAAAATGCTTCAAAAGTTCCCAGCAAAGGCAGTTTCAAAACCCACATAATCTACCACTTAACTGTTTTAAAAGATATTGTACAGATGCAGTGATTCAGTGACATGCTCAAATGCTGATATTTAGATTTTAAAAGCCTACGATTCTTGATTACACACGAAATATTTCTATTTGAAAAGGAGTGTCTTAATTCTGGAAAGCAAAGACTTGGGAGAAATTGAGTTGAGTTAAAAAATACCAACAAGATGATCATTGCTGGGAGGAAAACTTACATAAAAGATTATTCTTTTTCTAAAATGGTTTGATTGGGACAGTGTTTGGAAATCTAAACATTTCTAGTAAGATTTTATGCTGTTAAAATTATGAAGGTATGCAAAACACTGTTTTAAAAATGTAACTAACATGCTGAAATCCTGCATCTGCAAAGTACTTAATATTCATATGGTAACCACGCCTGCTAATAAAGTAGAACATGATTTTGTTCTAGCATCAAAGAATTCTTATTTGTTCACACAGTCTTGCATGCAGCGTGTTTGCATAAAATGCAAATAAATAAATAAAATTCAAGTGCCCACTAGCAACAAGGTCTACATGTATCTCCCTACATTCCACTAACTGTTAACACAATTTATGTTGCATAAACCCAGTGTACTCTTGTCTCTCAAAAGATTTGGACCCAAGGTTTAAATAAAGTAAATATAACTGAGCATAACATGATTAGGTTGCTGGAAAGGAAAAGCCATGATTTTCAGTCAGCATGCATGGTTCCACAAAGAATGCAGAGAATTCCACAACCACTGTGCGCATAGTCTGAGGTCACGTGCAGTTCATTATCATTTGAGTAGCAAGTGGTGGGGCAAAATTTAGAAGTAATTTCCTTTTCCTGTGCTTGTTTTAAGTATTCTCTGGGAACTGAAGTCTTCTAAAACTTCACTTCCAAATTACAAAACACAGAAAACCCCCAAATAATTAAAAAAATTAATATTTTAATGAAAAACATTTTAAAAACCATCTAAGTGCGTATTTTGTTTTACTTTTTCTATTTTCAGCAAGTAATTTCCTCTTATGTTAAAGTACTGTGGTTTTAAATCTTTTATTCTCTAACTCTAGGTTGCAAGAGTTGCTCAAAAGCAGAACAAGCTCTCTGCAGAGAGCTACACTGCCAGGGTTAAACTATCTGTCAAGCATTTTCAAAAAGATTTTCCAGAAGCATAGGACTTAACTAAATAATGGCTTAAAAAAAAAATACAGAAGGCAATGGAGACAACTACAGAGCGTGAAGAATCTCAGATATCTCTGAGCAAAAAAAGCACATGGAGATGGAGGCTTTTCAAATAACTTTAGGAATCTTTCTTGATGGCTTTCAAAAAAACCCCAAAATCAAAGCTGACCCATTTCTGCTTCTATTTCCCTCAACCTGACCTCATTTCCATGTATAAGTTGAAAAATTTTAGGAGGAAATTTCAGAAAAAAATCCAACTGATTGTGGAAATTATCCATTAAAAATGACAGTCTTACTGTAGCATGAAGGAACTTCATCTGTGGCTATTGCAGCCTATTCCTCCTGCAAGGATGCAACCTACAGTGGGACCCAGTTCTTTGTTCTGATTTTGAGTAATATATATAGGATGGATCTACTAAGCAATTAAAAAATATTTTAGTAAATATATTTATGTTTTTTTCTGAAGACTCCATTGAATTAGTGGATATCTCTGATGTTTTGTACCAAAGTTATTAATTCAATTAAAAAATAGATCAGGTGTCCCATCTTGGACATGGATCAACAGCAAATGCAGTGGAAAATCAACAGAAAAAGAGGAATATAAGACAATGGAAAATTCAAGTAATTTCCAGATTTTGGCATTCTACCTCACAGGGACTTTAAGAGAGGGTACCCCTGCATTTAGCAGTTCCTGATGGATTTCTTGCCTTTTGTTTTGACTAGCTGCTTCTGACTTGATGTATAATTTTGTCATGAATGGTAAAAGTGTAATTAACAGAAAAATGTTCGTGCTAGTAAACTGCTAAAAAAAAGGGGTTTTATCAGGAGGGAAAGGGCAAGAAGCCTAGGCACATTAAAGTCCCCTATGATACTGTTTGTGGTGGGTTAGGCCTGGCCAGCAAATAAGCACTCCCCAGCTCCTCACTTGCTCCCCTTCCCTAGCAGGATGGAGGAGAGAGAACTGGAAGACCAAAGCAAGAAAAACATACAGAGCATGTTATACATCTATATTGTCAATCCAGGTCAGCTGTCTTGACTTTGCCCCCTCCCAACCTCGTGCTCACTCCCAGCCTACTTGCAAGGGGACAACAGAGTGACAGAGGCCTGGACACTGTGCAAGCACTGTTCAGCAACATTTAAATCACTGTTTCAGTCTAAAAACAGCCTAAAACACAGTCCATATAACCTGCTAGAAAGAAAATTGCCTCACCCCAGCCAGGCATTACCACAATCACACAGCAAAACATTTTATTAATCGTGGACTCAACCAGAGACAAAGACGAAAAATCATGGGTTTTCAGAGCTAAGCAAAGTTTTTCTTAGAAATCATTAAAAGCAAGTCTCTGGATGATGGCTTGACTCTTCCACATCTGTAGGCTTCATTTTTGCAGATAACTGCCATTACAGTTATTAATACCACACTATGCATCAGAAATAAAACTTGAAAAGGCTCTCCACATTTAACCACTAGCTATCAGAATGAAAATACTTTTAAAATAATGCCAAATATGAGTACAAGAGACAAGCAGAGCCAACAGGCTCCAGTCTTAAGTATTTTTTGCAGGGAAAAAAAGAAGTGTCCAACTCACCAATAAGTCAAAAACTTCATTAACATCTTTTCCACGAATTTCAATGCCATTAATCTCCAGAACTTCATCCCCTTCATGCAACAGCCCACTCTTCTCTGCAGCACCTCCTTTCACTATTCGACTAATGATAACAGAATCCATTTCATTGCGAACAGTAGCACCCTGTGTAGTGAAAACACATTCTGAATTTATTATATATACAAAACTCAAAGCCTTCTATTGTATATACTCCAAGCCAGTGGAGAAACTATGTTGAAAGAGAATGCAAGTAACAACTCAGATGCATACACTCAGTGCTGCAATTTGAAAAAGCACTGTTTTAATTTCTTTAAGCTGCACTGAAGACTGAAGAATTTAACTGCTTCACACCATAAGATTGTCTTTTGTTGTGTTTTTAAAAAAATATTTCTAAGGAAATGCTGACCTGAAAGATGTGAAATAGAAAATGAGAGTTGCTTAAAAAAATAATACATGGTTGGCATAAAGCTACAAGCTCCCCTGCAGCAAAGCTTGAGACAGTGACTTCTGTCAAGAAGTCCTGTCCAAACCCAAGTTCACAGACATTGTACAGATTCTAAATGATAGTCTGGCTACTGCTATGTGAAGATTCGCACAAGTTTACTGTCTTATCACTACTTCTCACTTTGGAGGGAAGGAGTGTTTACAAGTTACACATCACCTCAACATTCAAATTCTGAAACTTTCATAGCAATCTTCACAGGTCAAAAAAGCTTACCTCCTTTACATAAAACTGAGTGAGAACTTGTACTTACCAAAGGAATATCCCGAGCTTTCTCAATGCGAACTATTTTAACCGTCTCCCCTCCGTACACGCCAACATTCTCATAAATTTTTTCATCTGTCATAGGCTCTGGTTGCATTTCTTGTTCTGCAACCTTATCATGAGCCAGTAAAAGTGCCTAGTGTTAAACAAAATCAGCTCAGTTACAGAAAATTTCACACTTTACATGCATACAAAAGAGTAGAGTTCAATAAAGTTCCATTTTGTTTTACCTGCATATGAGGGGCATTTAGCAAAGCATTAAGCTCCTGGCCATCCTTATGGTGACTGGGTTTCAAAACGCTCTGTACCTGAAGAATCAAGTAGTAAAGCTCTTAATCTACCCAGTGATTCATTTATCTTCCCTCCCATACTCAAGCACAAGCCCCTAGTTGCAACTATTCATTTTACTGAAAGCAAAGTATATCCACGTAATTGTTACACTGGCTGACTGAACTTAACCTGGTGCATATTAGGAAATCATGCAATGATACCACAGGACTACTCCAGCATATCTTGCCTCAGTGATTATAAAATCTAAGCTGGTATCCACACAGATTTGACAGTATCAGAGACTGGCAACAAGCTCAGCTACCAGAAAAATGTAGATTGAAAGGAAGGGAACATGATAGTGAAATCAGTCACAATGAAGTTTATGTGAATATGCTGAGTATTTTAAAACGGACTAACTTCTCATTAATGTGACTAGCTTCCCTTTTCCTTAAAAGCAGATGGTTTATTTATTATTTTTACTAACAGCATGACCAAAAATTCCACAACAGGTTTTGCAGCACATCCTGGAGCCCCTGCCTCAAAGTGCACGAATCAAAATTTCAAAAGGTCCCTAGAAATCAGGTTTCTTCACCTGGTTCCAAAATATTCCACATTATCACAAGGATAGGTTTTGCTCAAGCAGCTTCAGTTGCCTAAAAAGGTTTGCCTTTTCATACAATTATCAAACATGCCTTGTCACCAGCTCTTAAAAATTCTAGGAAATCCTTTTACAGAGAAAGCCAGGAGCAGGGCCAAAGGTGAGGCTGAAGAAGATACTTTGCTTAGTCATTATCCTCTGGCCTAATCTGACCAAAGGCACCCAAGTCCTAAAAGCACAAATTAATCCAGAGACATTAAGAGCAGAATATACTTATCAGAGCAGCAGCTTTCAGTGGGATAGGAAAGGTGTTTTTTTCCAAGACCTTTTAAGGATGAGGTAACATGTAATAGCAGAATATGACGCAACCGCACGTTCCAAAGCGAAAATAATTAAGCTTTTTATGTATTCTAACAATATCTAAAGGTCTGGGGACCCTCTATCCTAGGAAAATTTATGTATAGAAATGCTAACAACTCCCTTGGATGCTACCAGATGACAGTATGGAGAACAGTAAAGGTAATTTAAAATTCTAGCAAAAGCCACAAAATGAACTGTTCCCACGCAGCACAATCCCTACATTGCCAACAAAACACTGTCACATGGAAAAAATTCCTGTGCTTAGCAATAAACCTGGCACAACCTCCAGTAGCCTTTGTTCTGGCATCCCTAAAACACGCCTCATGAGAACAGCCGAGAAAAGTCAAACAAGAAGGCAGATTTAAGTAAGTTTAAGCGATATCTTAAAAACCCTAGAGAATGGAAAGAATTCAGCTTTATATAGGCCTGATCTCAGTCACAGCGTCAGCGGGGTTGGAAAGGACCTCTGAAGATCTAGTCCAGCCCCCCTGCTAGAGCAGGATCACCTAAAGTAGATCACACAGGAACACCTCCAGGCAGGTGCTGATTATCTCCAGAGAAGACGACTCCACAAGCTTTACGGTCAGCCTGTTCCAGTGCTCTGTTACTCTTACAGGAAGTTTTTCCTTATGCTTAACTAGAACCTCCTATGCTCCAGCTTGTGTCCACTGCCCCTCATCCTGTCATTGCACACTGTGGAAAAGAGACTGGTTCCATCCTCCTGACACTCTTTAGATATTTATAAGAGGTTATGAGATCCCCTTTCAGTCTCCTCCAAGCTAAACAGACCCAGCTCTCTCAGCCTTTCCTCAAAGGGCAGATGATCCATTCCTCTAATCATCTTTGTGGCCTTGCACTGGACTCTTTCCAGCAGTTCTTAATGCCCCCCAGGATGCCACTGGCCTTCTTGGCTGCAAGAGCACATTGTAGGCTCATGGTCAGCCTGTTGTCCACCAGGTCCCTGAGGTCCTTTTCACCAGACCTGCTCTCCAGCAGGTCAGCCCCCAACTTGTACCAATACATGGGGTTGTTCCTTTCCAGATGCAGCACTCTACACTGGACCTTGTTGAATTTCATCAAGTTTTTCCCTCTCCAACCTGTCCATGTCTTGCTGAATGGCAGCACAGCCTTCTGGTGTGTCAGCCACCCCTCTCAGTTTGGTATCATCAAACTTGCTAATGGTACACTCTATCCCTTTGTCCATGTCATTAATGAAGATATTGAATTGGGCTGGACCCAGTAGCAACCTCTGGGGTATTCCACTAGACACAGCTTTCCAGCTAGACTCTGCCCCGCTTGCCACAACTCTCTGAGCTCTGTCCTTCAATCAGTTCCCAATCCACTTCACTGTCCTGTCATTCAATTCACACTTCTTGAGTTTGGCTGTGAGGATGCCATGACAGATGGTGTTGAAAGCCTTGCTGAAATCAAGGTAGACCAATTCCACTGCTCTCTCCTCATCTATCCATCTAGTTATGCCATTGTAGAAGGCTATCAGATTGGTCAAGCATGACTTTCCCTTGGTGAATCCATGCTGGCTACTCCTGATGACACTTTTCCTCAACATGCTGTGAGATGGCGCCGGGACCAAGCTGTTCCATCACCATGCAGGGACGGAGATGATGCTGACCAGTTTGTAGTTACCTGGGTCCTCTTTCTTCCTATTTTGAAGACTGGAGTAACACTGGCTTTCCTCCAGTCCTTAGGCATCTCTCCTGTTCTCCAGGACTTTGCAACGATGGAGAGCAGCCTAGCAATGACTTCGGCCAGCATCCCATCAGGACCCATGGATCTGTGGATGTCCAGTTTACTTAGTTGATCTCTAAACCAATCCTCTTAAACCAAGGCAAAGTCTTCCTTTCTCCTGTCTTCCTCTGTGGTCCTGAAGGTCTAGGACTTTGCAGTAATGGCCAAGGCAAAGAAGGCATTCAGTTACTCTGTCTTCTCTATACTCTCTGTCTGTCACTAGGGCACCCACTTCACTGCATTTCCTGTAGTCTTCCTTTTGCCTCTCAATTGGTCAGAAACCGATTATCCTTGACTTAGCCTGAGTTTTGGGATGCAATATAGCAGACAGAGCACTGTATAGGATATTTCTCACTAACAAATTTTCCTCTGTGTTGAAAGAAGAGGTTCTTCTGTACAAAAAAGCCCTCTCTCATAGCGGGTTACTGAAGATCTCTAGCTTTCAAGAGAACTTCAATTCTGAAGAAACTACAAGAAGCTTTAAAGCCTTATTTATCCAATCTTTATGACCATTTTACAGGAAAACCTATTCAGAAAGCAACTTAGAAGTCCTATGAGCAAGACAACCTTTTGAATGCAAGTCAGAGGTAGGGGATTTGACAGGGGAAAAGAATGTGGCCAGGCCCAACCAGTCATTTTGTGTGTGGTGAAGATCCTTTATTCAAGCTGAACTTCTGCTTTGAATAATTTAATTATTAAACATTTTAATAGCTCCTCCCTCCCCCTTTTAAGATAAAATGTTATTGTTTATTATTTGCTTCTTTAATGAAGCACTAGGAAAGCTTCAGGCTGGTATAAGCACCACTTACTACACCAGTATTGCCACATGCCAGATTCCTTTGTTGCTTGTGGTAATTAATCCCACAGTTTTACCAGATTAAAACATTTGAAAGTAGGCTGTCATCCCAGAAGTAGCACACTATAGATAGCATAGGCAAGCCATATTAAATACGTGGCAATACTTGTATTTTCTTAATTCTTCAGCCTTGTTTTTATTGTTTATTCTGTTAACTTTAGGTCAAGCAGTCTGCCCAGTTTAGTTTCATTATTTACACCTCAATTTGGAGGCACATACTGTGGAGACACATGCTAGAGTGATATTAAACATTCAGTACTTAACTGCACCTGCAGAATCCTGTTGTTGCTTACTCTCAGATACACAAGGCTGTCAGATGGAACACACACAGACATTATACTGCACTTATACCACAAGTCACAAGCTTCCAGTGCATCTTATCTGGTGAGTAGTACTGATAGTACTAGTACTGATCTAGTTTAATTGCCAGCATTTGCTGAAGTGAACACAAGCAAGTCCAAAACCTTTAGTACACGTCCCATATAAATTGAGCTTATTAAGTCTATTTTAACAGCAAGAACACCTTTAAGTTTTTTTGGTATGTGCTGTTACAGGCAAAAAAATACAAACTCTCTTGAATGCTGCATCAAATATTCTTACAAGGTCAAGATTCAGACCATGTTCCTATAATCCCTGCCTCCATCTTGGTCCAGTTTAAATAGATTTAAAATCAGTTTAATCACACTTGATGTTTACTGGCTATTTTTATTTAAGACTTGGAGTACACCACATTGCATAAAGATTAGCTTTCTAAAATAAATTCCTTAAGCTCAAGTGCTTCATTCCACCTTTTAAATTCAAGTAAACTTCCTTTAAAAAAAAAAGAAATTAAAAAATTTTGAGTTGTTGGTGCCTGGTTAACAGAATCAGTGGGAAAGCTTACCTGTACAAGTATACTACTAATTTTTAAAATTTCCTAAAGAGGATTAGAAAATAAAAATGTACCATTTCACTCTTAGGTGCTGCTAATGGTTAAAAAATTAAAAATCCAGAAAGTTTTCACAACACACTATTCATACACATTATGTTTCATAAAAGCAAATAATTAAAGAGTAAATAAAAACAGATTTTAAAAATTATGTTTAGCATAGCAAATGATAACTCCCCCCAATACACTTTCAAAAGTGTAGTTCAAATTAATTTAATATTAATTTTTACTTTTTTTTTTTAAAGGGAGGATGTTTCAATTGCAATATGAAACTCTTTCCTGTTAGAGTTCTATAAGCATGAGCTCTAGAACAGGTTCTCTTTCACACCATGGAACCTCAAACAAAACATGTCTGTAGCTTCAAATTAGGCCATTCACTCCAAAGCAGTTTCAGTTATACACTGTCACTGATGACCTGTGCACTAACATATGCACATTAACATTACCTGCCATTTAAAATTAATATTATGCATGTATGTGCTACTTTCTTGTAATGTCTTGTGGCTTTTATCCTCAAGATGTTACCAGTATCTTAAAATCAGGCTTCTGCAAATGTCTTTTCAAAAACACCCTGAATTAATTAAGCTAACTGCTTTCTGGGGGAGCTTCCAATGCCTATGTTTAGGGATGGAAAAGAGCAAAAGACACAACCAAACATCACAGTACAAGAAAAAATCTGGACATGCAAGACAGACTGCTTTATGGGCAAAAAACCCCACCAAAAGCAAAAACAACTTTTCCTAAAGCAGAAATAATTTCCTCCTGAGTTGCTACTGCAATGAATACAGAAGCATATCCAAAAGGAACAAAGGATCTGAAAAAACAAGCATAAGACCATCTATTCAGGCAAGACTGAGATGTACAGAATATCTCCTCTTGACTCACTTATTCCAGTCATGGAAATATTTGTCCTGAATTTCCAGCTTATCAATTCAGGATGCTATTTAACATATTGCAAAATACAAGTCACTTAAATACACAAGGAGGTGAATCATTGAGAAACTAGATTCTATCTGAAAATAGGAACAAATGCATGCAATATATTGACTTTTGAGGAATTTCAAGGCTGGACAAGACAAGGATGGGAGCTGAAGAATCTAAATGAGTGAAGTGATACATTTGCTTTTTATGTAGTAAGCTCCCAGGTGATGAAAAAATTCCATTTATTTTAAAATTTTACATTATATAAGTATCTTTCTTTATGCTTAACCTTCTTCATGGACTGCTAAGAGACAAAAGACTGGCTTTGCACCACCTTCTGATTTTAGGATTTACCAAATCACCTGAAAAAAGAGAGGGAAGATGGAGAGGCATATGAAAATCTGAAAACAGACCTAGAGTTTTCCTAGGCATATTTTCTTCTTGGAAACCTCTATTACACAGCAAATAAAAGGACATCATATCCATGAAGGGAAAAAAGCCAGCTTTCTTAAGAGATAAATCTGTAAGAACCTATATTACAAATGAAAATTCAAACACTCTGGCTTGTATCTGAATGAAATTCCAAACTAGGCCTGTGTAAAGGG
>NW_009952265.1:2360869-2368158 GCF_000747805.2 Chaetura pelagica
GGGGTGAAGAGGAGGGGGGGGGGGGGGCTTGGGGAAATTGTTTACAAACAGAACTGAAAAGGTTCCTTCAGGCTTGCAGACACTGACGAAGTCTAGTGGGAATCTACAGCAGCCTACTGGCTGATGAATAACGACTGTACACAAACTCAAGTACTCCAACTGATCTACCTAAGCCAGATTTGAACAGGTAAGTTTGACTGACTGGCAGCTAAACCTGGAGCATTCACCCAGCCTCTGGATGTGACTTAGCTGAACAATACAGTGCTACAGTTGCACTGATACTGGTATTTAAGCTACTGTTTAAAGTTAACAAATTTCTACGGTATAAAGTGTAGCCATGCTTCACTGCAATACCTACATACACCAAAGCCCTCAGAGGTCTTAGCTGCATCCAGCTGCATGAGAAAACTCTGTTCACAGAAACTTCGTATCTTATGTTCTCTCTAAATTACTACTAATGCTTATGATACGCTTATTGTATACAGGTATTGCCCATCCATATTCAGGTGAGTAAGCCTCAAAGGAAGTAGCTAACCTGGATGAAACTGTAGAAGTAGTCCAAACAGTTACGATCTGACTGAAAAGTCTGAAGTTAAAAATCTTGCTTTGGTAAATTTCTAAAAGTATACTTTTATAATTTCTAAAACACATACCAAATGTGCTGTGTGTGATGGGCTGTCACCTGTCAGACAAATGTCAAGTGTTATCTGGCCAGCATAGCAGTAGTTAAAACACTGAAATTGAAGTATCAAGGCATCTGTTGCTCACTTGAAGCAGAATACTTGTTTCCAGCATGGCTGCATTTTCAGATTCTCCTCTCAATCTAAGAACCATGGCTCAACTGAGAGTAAAGACACAATAATATGGAACTGTAGTTCAATTCCTAAACAATTTGAATAAAGACTATTGAAGGTAAGAGCTAGATTTTCATAACTGCTCCTTTTTCTTAAGTGTAAACTTAGTACGTTTTTCTGATATGTATCTATCCATGCCAAAAAAGGGAGTTCTTATGCCCAGAATATTTTTCTGGTTACTGTTTGCTAATCTGGAAAAACCGGATACAGTAATCAGTGACTACTATAATCCCTTTCATATTCAACATTCAGTAACTCAGACAAGCTTGACAAGTACATATTTCAACAACAGCTATGATTATATGTTTCATATATAGTAGAGATGCATACTGTACATACCTCTTGAGCTAGCTCTTGTGCATTGGAGATGAGAGGATATGGAGGGCTGGCTTTGTTCATGTGCACTGTAACAGCATTGTGTATCTTAAATGCATTCTGAAAATCACTATTCTGAACAAGCTGTAAAATGAGAGAGAGATCCTCTTGGCTCTGAGGGTCTACCAAAACGTGCTGGATATGCTTAAGAGAAGTTAACAGTTCTTCCACTTCTAGGTAAGAAATAACAAAATACAAATAAGGTACAAGTTAACAAGATTCATAACTAAGTAATGCTTGTATTAAGATTTTTACCAACTTTTTTTGCTGTTCAGTTTTTAATCAGCAACAATACATGCAATTTTTTTAGTTATCCATTATTTACTCTGACTTTTAGTAGCACAACATACCTGAATTTATAAAAAAAAGCCAAAAACAAAACAAAAAAAAAACCAACCTGATTTGGTAAAAGGAGAAATAAAAAAGTTTATACACTCTTTAAACTTAAAATTCTCTTGAAGGAACAGTTCTTCTCTGAAACAAATCACCAATATGTAAGAGACTCCATAATTGCAGCTCATGTATAGCCAAATGTGAAAGAGGGACTATTTGCAATAGGAAAATAACTCCTTTGCTAAACTAATCTTGACACACTGAATATTCACTTATTTTGATACATTTTTCTATGGATATCTGCCACATACGGCATATATATATATATATATATCTCAATTATATATTGCTTACTGATAGAATGAGTGTTTGATAAGCAAACTTCATACTATTTCTAAACATAAAATTATGCACAGTCTCAACACATCAAAATAAAAGGATGAAAAAATAAATAGCATCTATGGTCAGAGTTGTGAAAGCTATCTGCATCAAAATAAAATACACATTTTACCTATAAAATTATGAGTTCTCCTTGAATCATAACATATTCTAGTATATTTTAATAACCAGTTTCTACATGTTTTAAGAGTACTACATATGTACCACATTCTTGAGGTTCAAGAGCTAATCCGAAGCTTTACGGGTGCTTTGTAAAGACTGCCAACAAATTCATAGCTCTTTAAACCAATCAAATACTTCTGGAAAGTACGTCACTTATCAATATTAAGTATTTGAGAATCTACATAAAACAGGGAATATAATACCTATAACATACATAAACCCAGGTAAGAAATTCTGAATCAGACAAAAAAAAAAACCCTGAAATAATCTATGCGTTCTCACACATTTCCTGAAGAAAAGCCTCAAGTGGTTGGTCAGCTATCTTTTAATGTAATATATTAAATTTAGTTAGATTTTTTAAAAACAAATATATTGCCAAAATTGAAACTGTCAGCTGATACTGAGGTCAGTCACCCTTACTGGTATCAAAATATCAGCTTCGGGAATTAACAACTGTCATCTATTCATTCTGAGCTAATTAAATAACATTAAAATCGAAACAGTATCAAGACATCAGCTAAGTTGCATTTTTTACATGAAAAATCATGGTAGATACTGATCACTAACATATCAGGATACATTCTGTCAAAAAGTTTCCTTTACCTGTTTTTTACCTTAAATTCACCAGTACACTACACAATGCCAGATGCAAACTTGTTGAGCACAAGATTAAAATAGTTGATAAATGAGATGCACGAAAACCATAAAGCCTAATCAAATATGTATTCCAAACAAGTTGAATGGTTTTACTTTTTGATAATGCACACCTACAGGTGTTTTCAATTCTGAGTTTTTGAGTCAGTCTTCTATATAATAAAAGGAAAAAATCTAGAGCTACTACACTTGTACTTTTCTGTTTGCAGGACAAGGAAAAAAAAGATAAAAACCTCCAAAATCATTCCATACATGCTAAAAACATCCTACCCAAAGGTCAAGGGCTTCTTCCTGTAACCACCAAGGAAACAAAGGGCAGCAGTACAAAAGCTGCAAGGAAAGCTTGGAGACTGGCTGTGCAGGATACTCCACAGGTGAAATCCAGTAGAGCTCACAACACTCATTAAGACAGCCAATGTCTCACTAGGGAACTGCATACACAATATACTGCCTATCACACAGGGTAAACGCCATCTGGAGAAAAGGCTAAAGAATGCTCTACATGGAAGAATATTTGCTAAATAGGATGTTGTCACCTGGCAAAATTCTAATAATGTAGAATATGCAGACTACCAAAGCATCTCAGCAACTGTTTCTCCCAAGTGTGAGGAAGTACACTATTTTCAAGCAGTAAAACAAACAAAAGGCAGCATAAACCAGTCAGATATTATTATAAAGCTCCTACTGATATCTGCTCAGTTAAAAATCACACCAACCCCAAATTCTGTTGTTACTGTTACCAGATTAAAAAAAAAAGTGAGGCATTTGAGAAGAACATCACTTCTAACACAAATCATTTTATTCCATTATTTCTGAACTGCCTATCCCTCCTTATGTATCTGAGAATTCAAATACGTACATACATGTGTACACACAATATAATATATATTCTGTATAAGATAATATAGAAATATATACATCTTATTATGTATCTACAATAAAGACATCCTGTTCCTAGATGCCTCTACATATTCTCTCTTCAGCACTTTGCTAGATCCCTTTCTTACAAACTTCCACTGTACTCTGCCTCCTGCCTAATTCACTTCTATACTGAGTCTTCATCTGTGCTGGATGCCGAAGTCCTATACCAGAAGATTTTTCTCCAACCATAAAACAGTAAACAAATACTCCCTTCATCACAATTCTAAACGAGAAATGTTTGAAGGGAGTTAAATTAAATATTCCCTAAAAGCTAGCACGGTATTTCCTAGTAATTTGTTTAATAAGAAAATGATACACACACCCACATATAATTCTCTCTTTACTTATGCATGCCTAACTCTCTCTAGGTTCCTGTTTCTGAATTCTAAATAACAGATTAGATTTCAGTGCAGGTTTTTGTTTGTTTGCTTGATTTTGGTCTTTAAAAAACAAAAAAGCAAGTTAACAAAAGACTCCATAGCAGGGGTGTTGGAAATGGATTATCTTTAAGATAATAGATTATCTTCCAACCCAAACCATTCAAGGGTTCTAACATCTCCAGACATTTCCTATTGAAAGGGCTGTCTTGAAGAAAAATGTTCAGTAAAAGACTTAACATCTGCATTTACTCACAGAAAAGTGTCAGGGTTCTTTTGCAGAACAAGTCCATTTTTTAATCGCAGGTCAATTAGCAACAACTACATGATTTTCAAGTCTTCTTTTACAAGAAGCGTTGCAGCCTTTTTTCCACCAGGCTATGAAATGGCTGGAATGTGACTGAGCACTGTGCCATACACTCATTAATCAAAAGACTGCCAGGACAAAAGTATGCAACTGCAGGGGAGGACCCCTGGTCATAGCTCAATGTTAGATTAGAAAAGTAAGAAAAGAAAATAGTTGCTGTTTATCACTTTAAACAAAAGGTTATGAACAGCAGTCTTAAGAAGATAAAATTTTAATTCCCAAGTTATTTTACAGAACTCTAGATTACTCTATGTACTGGTACTAGTACTCTAATGGTCCAAAAAGTACTTGAATCACAGGGCTAGGAAAAATATATTTAATAAAAAAATTTCTGAAAGTAGAAGTATATTATAAAGTAAATTTTGTCCAAGCTGAATAAACTGTAGCAAACAATTTTTTTCTGCATTTTAAGGAAGTATACTGCTGTGAAAAAAGCCAGTTAAATCTTTTATGTACATGATCTAGGTGAGTAGAAAGTTATTTCCATTAAGACAGCTGTCTAAATAATACACTGTTTTGATAACAAACCTTCAAAATTGTTTTAAGTGTCCTGTTTTATTTTTATAAATAAAACCCAATTTGTTTAATCTAGCCTACTTTTTTTGTTTCTTTAGTTGAAAAGATTGAAGACTTAGCACATATATCTGCAAAATTAGAAATTGGCACTTATGAAACATTTTCAAAACAAAAAAACCAGACAATTAGATCAATGTTCTGATTTAAAACATATATTTAGCAGAGGCTTTATGAATTAACACACACAAAACATTAAAAAGCAAAATTTAAATCGATATTTTAAAAAAGACAGAATAAGAGTATTTCAACATGTCTGTAATTCACTAGCACCTACCCAGGTTTTTTTGAGTTCTCATAACAAAGCTCAGAGATTTTTGAAAGTGACTAAGCACTTTCAGCTACACAGTAAAAGTGGAAAGATGGAAACAGTGAGCAGCAGTGTAGATCAGACATTCAGCATAATGAAACAGAAAAAATGTGAACAATTTTACCTACTAGCAGTTGTTTTTTGGACAAAGTAATGGGCTAGCAAGTATCTTGGAGACCAAAAAGTTGTATGTGTAAATTTTTAAAAACCTGGCCCCTCCAAGTCCGTTATTCGAAAAAAAAGAAATACTAAGGACAATTGGCTCAAATCCTCTCTATGAAACTATTATTTTGTAAGTGTGCATGTGTGTATCTAATACATTCATAAGGTCATATCTCTAGGCCAAATATTAATCAGGAACAGACAGCTTTTAGAATTATAAAAAAAATGTTTTGAGATTCAGCATTAGTGTCAGACGATAGAATGATTAATCCAGAAACTGGAAGACTGACATGCTTAATAGTGGAGGAAAACTTTGGAAGAGGCCATGCTCCTGCAGAAGCACTGCCTTAAATTTAAAATTATTACTCAGTTTTTGACAATTCTAATGACTGTTCAGAGATTCTTTATGGATTATATAAGCTAAGAGATCACTGCATTTCATTTAGACCATTTTTAAAAGTTTGCAACAACTCAACATTGTAACTGGAGTGCTACACTCTTAAAAATCCTATCTTAAGTCTACCTGATCCAAATTCTTACTATAATTCTGTCTGGCAAAGAAGTAATAGTACTATGCCTGCCAATATTATGTAATGATTTCCCTGATGGAAACAGATGACTATTAAGCCTTAATCCAGCTCCATGGTGCATATATGGTTATATCATGATTTAGTCTAATTAGATTTTCCAAAGCTCCTTGCCTCTCTAGCTCAAAGAACTGCCCAAATTCACTCAGCAAGCTAGTCAGTACTTCTGCTTTATGCACTTAAATTGTATTTACTACAATTCAGAGTCGACACAGACATAATTAGCTTTCTGATTTTCATGGTATTGGAATGCTGTAGGGTACTAGTTTTAGTTAAATCATACAATTTCTAACTGTGTTTTTACAGAAATGTGCTGACAGCAGAACAATGACAAGACCCAAACTTAGATTACAAAAGTGAAGAGTTTGTCCTCATTGACAAAATCATCCATTCATTTTGCTTCAAAATGCTTCTTGGACCGTATATTGCAATTTTCTAATTTACCTCTTCTATATGCTCACCTCTGCATTCTTTTCTTCAGTATATGGTGCTTTTCTTCTCACATCAAGTACTCACACAATCCTAGCTTCCATTCACAATAGTTTTCCCCCTTCTCTTATTTCTGAGCCAAATCTGGTTTCCTCCTTCCAGCTCTTCTCAAATGTTATCTTTCTCTGACAATCACTCAGTGTCCCACACAGCCTGTGCCCATTTTAACCCCATGCTGATGTATGTTCAAAACAACCTTTTGTCATCACAGTAATTTCTCCATCACTGTCTCTTCTGTTGGAAAACTTCAGTCTATCCCAGTTCTTTACTGGTTCTCCAGTTTTGTCAGACCCATAACCATTACTTATTTCTCATTCCTACCATCTTCCATGCCTAGCTTCTTTGCCCATTGGTTTCCACCTAGCCCTCCCTCCAAGTTCTCAGCATCTCTGAAATGAAACCTAGCCTCAGCTTTCTAACTTAAAGTCACTCTCTTTCCTTCCTTTTACAGTTCCTATTCCCAATTCCTCTGTCTTCAGTGCCTTTAGCCACTGCAGCTAAGCAAGTGCCAAGAGAAATCGCCTCTACTGTTTTGATGTCAGTCTTTGCATCTTCTGCTTTGTGTTCCCTTTAAGAAGAGAATTTAAAAAATCAAGTATCTAACACTTCATGTACTTAAGTACAGAATCTGCTTCTTACAAAGAGATCTCTTGAACAGAAGCTGACAAGCCCTGAACTAAAACAAAGCACACCTGCCTTGTTGGTAACTGACCCTTCTTTCAGCAG
>NW_009952265.1:2368176-2372518 GCF_000747805.2 Chaetura pelagica
CAGCAGGAGGATGGACTGGATGACATCCTGATGACCCTTTCAACCTAAATTTTTCCAAAGAGGGGTTTGTACAATAAGGATTACCAGAGGTTATGGAATAGAGACATGTCTTTAGCAGAAATGTTGCTCAGGCACAGTAAAGATGAAGCACAACAATAAACAAAAAAACCCTAGCAATTTGATAGCTATTTTTTACCCTGTGTCCTCAACTACCAGTCAATTCAAAAGAACATCAAGAAGCTTTAGTGCAGCCACAAAAAAAGGTACCTTTTAAAAACAGTATGGATCTCAGAACAGATATAGATTTGGACATCTGGACTGGACTCCTAAAAATTCCCAGTCCCTCTTCTTCACCAGTGACACACCACATTTTAGATTAATAGATACTTACATTTGAGTAAGAAAGGTTAGAAATTTTTTCTACAGCAGCATAAAGGAATTTCAGCTACAAAATGAACAATTTCACAACCTATTCCTTCAAAAATTAACATTATATTTTAATTAATGTTTAAGTGCCAGGGTAAGCGGATTTTCACTATCAATGTCAATACATTAAGAGAAAACGTAAACTGTATTAGGTGACAATTGATAATACAATCAGAATAAGGAAAAAACACCAGCATGATTCTCTTTAAAATACTAAAAGCTCCTCTATTTTTAATTGACAGTAAGTGTTTATTCATTGTTTATTCTGCTCTGTGCTTCATCAAACATAATAAAATTGGGTATTACTTCCATGGCTTTCCTCAGCCTAAGCAGGATGGAGACATCCACTGAATTCATTTGTTATCTACAGGGTATTTAACTGCTCCCCAAATGCATCTGTTTCTAAAAGCCACTTGAAGCATGTAGCCTGGTGCTTGACTAAATAAAAAAATCCGTATTACCACAAAATCAAAGGACCAGAAGACTTAAAATCTGTACAGAAAGAATTAGCTATATTAGGCTTTCAATTGCCTAAGAGAACATTAAGAGCAACTAAGAATTTTTCCCAAGTCCATTCATTGTGTTTTACCTACCTAGTGTCTTCACAGTATAATGAGGACTCTCCAAAACAATTCCTTCTTCTGTATCAAACATTGGATTATCTATTCCAGTTTTAGGAGGAATTTGTGCTAGTTTCTTTAGCCTCATGGAAGCAGTAAGGTCCAGTTCTTGTTTCTTTCCCTCTTCTTCCCGTCTGCGCCTTATGTCCTCTTGCTGCTGACGGATTCGCTCCAGTTGAGCGCTCCGCCGCATGGGCATCATCCTGGAGCCCAATTCCCCAGGGCAATCAACAGCCATTTCTCTGTGCTTCTGAGGTTCTTCAAGAGATGCAAGATCCACATTTTTTGCTTCATTGTCAGAATCTTCTGTGATATGTCCATTCATGTGAGACGTTGTCATGATTGTTTGTAATTATGCTTATTCACTTCAAACAGAAATGCTGCTATGAGGCCAGTTTTCATTATGATGTTGCGTAAAATCCATTATAACTTCACAAATATTTCCCTTTCATCAGAGACAGTTGAAGAAACATTCAGGAAGAAAATCTAACAAAAGATATTAAAAAGAAGTTAGTGAATACCTGCATTAATAAGAAAACACATAAGACAGTTCTCCAAGTCCCCAGGAAGCAGAACAAGGGAACTTTTCCTCCATATTTACTTAGTGCTTCTTCCCCTACTAAGAACTACAGAAACCTCACATATACCTTTGACACATTTGAGTAAACTTCAGGTGCCAAAAGGCACTTAGAAAAGGAGTACTATTGAAACTAATGCTAAAGTTTAATTTTCCAGTCAAAGCGATGGAGATTCTGCACTTAACACACATAACTGCATATCAGCAGTTTCCTTCAAGTTTTCACTTAGTTTTAGTTCACCCTTTCTTTCTTAAAAGTTCCAACACAAATCATGTTTACAGTACTACAAACAAATTATTAATAATTTGTTATAAATAACATGTTTGCAATAAATTTAGTAAGTTAAACACAAGATACTTGAATTTAATGTTTATAAATTGAGGCATTTTTATATAAACATCGCTTTCCAGATTCAGAGAAGACAGGTCTGGCAAAGAATTCTTCCAGAAGATACTATCTAAAGCAGTCTGGAAGCTGCACTTACAGAATTCCAAGTAGGGATAAAGTCCTGGGATAAGAGTTGGACAGGTCTGGTTAGCAGCTACTCTTAATACTTCCTGCAGGTATGCATTAAAGCAGAACGGATTAAATACAAGATTAAAAAATCCCTGTGTGGGCATATGGAGGTATAGATTTGACAAAGAACAGTAACAAATTTCCACAGTCAATAGGGAGATTCCACTATACTCCTTACACCTTAATCTGGTTTTTCATTCCTGATGATTCAAGCTAAAGAATTTAAGTGTCCAGACAAATATAACCACTCAGCTCTTAAATATAATACATATAACTATGTGTTTTATACCATATTCCCTTTCATAGAATCTTAGGGGCTGGAAGGGACCTCAAGAGATCATCTAGTTCTGTATCACTAAGCCAATGGTATGTTATCATCCATATGTCCAAATAAAAGGTCATAAAATTAATAAACAGTTGTGAACAGTATTACCAATACATTTATAATTTTTCAAGTTCTTTTTAATCTTTTAATTTACTGAAAGAAATCACTATTTTATTATACACTGAAAGTAACAAGATAGAAACCCCCCCATCTTTCTTAAACCAAATATTTGTGTTTGGAGGAGGAAGGGAAAGATGCTTACGTTGTAATTAAGTTAAAAATTAAAGATCAATAGTACTGTCTTGGAGAAGCAGCAACAGAAACTCCTACATGAATTTCTGCAAGCTTGCAATTCTAAGTACAGCTTTTTATTTTCATAAGGAGTAGTATACAGCTACATACTGCAACACAATTTACTTGCTTCCTGTGTAGCCACTACTACCAATTATTATTATTACTACGATTTCTAAGTAAATATTACAGCATTTCTATGGTTTTGCCTTTGAATTATACTTAATCACAATGCACTGATATGTAAAAACTCTTCAGAAAAAATTCAGGCAAAGAAAAGCACATAAAAAACTGCATAGCAGTGGGTCTAGCCCTGCAAGTACAGCACAACTATTTGATGCCTGTAAAACTTCCAGCTAGTGCCTATCTTAAAACTAACAGCTTTTCAAAGAATGAAGTCACATAAATTAGCATTCAGACAAGGTTATATGAAGCACCATATGAAAAAGCAGTCTGAAATTCAGAGAAAGGCAGATAACAGTTTAGCAAGGTAATCCTTGGAAAGCTGTATTTCTCCTTCTGTAAAGGCAACTTCATTGTACAGAAATACCACTCGCAAAAAAAGGAAGGCTCATTGGGTACAGACTTGCTGAGAGCGCTAATTTAACTGGGGGTGGAAGATAACTCAAATTCTCTTTCATCACTATTGTACTGGCCATAGCTTGTCTGAAAACTGAACCTTTTGAAAATTATATTCACCTTCAACTCTGACAAGCTGAAAAAAAATTCATATTCTTCAGTCCATCCAGTACAACTAACAGGTGTTGAAACAATTTAAGGGAATGAGTAATATCCATTTCCTCAGCAGTAAAGAAGTCAAAACTACTATCTGAGGATATGAAAGAAGTACAATGGTCCTAAGGAACTTAACATGTAAAATATGACACTGATAAAATGTTAACTAAGTCCTCTAATTAGGGTGTGGTAGAGCTAAGGTTAAAAATAAGATTTAGCTTGAGGCAGGCACCAGGAGAGAAAATGTTATTCTAACCAATAAGCATGGCATCAAAAGTCTTATGATTAATAATGTTAGAAATAGTTTTCCTGGCTTTTCCTTCTAAAGCTTTTCTTTTCAATTATACAAATCCCGAGATAACAAGACAAGGTTTTTATAACAAATCTGTTCTCTGCAAGATGTGAATCATCCAATGAACCAGCTTTCAGCCCAAGAAGAGCTTCTTTTGTTACATTAATTCTTATAGTAAGGGCGAAAATTTACTGACGTGCTCAATAATACTGAGTTTTACTATGTAAAAATATATAATAATATTTGGAATGAGCAGACTTATTTTCTAGTCTAGAACTTGGTATTAGCATTTTTTATACTCTTTAAATATGTACAAGTCTCTGTGTTACAGAGTTTGTTGCTCAAAATTTAACAGGCGCTTGACTGTCTTACTTTGGACTGCCTATATCTAACAGGGCAGCCTTAGCATTTCCACAAGACACATAGATCTTTCCAAATAAAGCAGATTTATGATTCTTCTCTGACAAATTTCATATCACAAGTCTTAGCAATATGGTTCTGAAGAACATATGCAAAATTGTCTTCTCCACAGACTGCTTTTCTTTTAAAAAATTTCCCT
>NW_009952265.1:2372557-2385866 GCF_000747805.2 Chaetura pelagica
GTACAGCTATTGAGAAGCTGCATTTCAAGTCACTCTGATGACCATCATGCATCACACAAGAATTTCATTGTGAAGTCATTATGCAGACAAACCATATCTATGCAAGTTCAAAATGGCAAAACTAAATAAACAAACCACAAATACTGTTTTGCTATTCTCATAAATACTGTATTTTACAAGCCACACATCATTCTTCATGCTAACCCCTAAAAATATCAGGCTTCTATCATCTTGTTAACCACCCTGAATACACTAAACAAGGCACAGACCCCTAAAGAATCAACAAATAAATGCAATCATCTTGGTTTGCAAGAGAGATGCTAGGAGATCTTCCTACCAACAGGGACAGAAACAGAAGTGCTGTAAGGTGGTTTAAGTTTTCACTTGCTTCCTGGGGACTGTGGCTCGTACGCACAGCAATACTAATTGCTTTAACAAGTAGATTCTGTATAGTAAAATTGAATTTGTTTTGCTTCAGCAACTTCCACAGAGCAAAAATGACATTTTCTGGAGGCTGAGGTTTTGTGTTACATTTCAGTGGTGTTCACAATTCTTTCAGTGCTCGAAGTATGATTAGATTTGATAGTTCCCTTCTTAAAATTCATTAAAGCTGCAAATCCTGAATGACTGCAAGGGAGTTCAGAACTCACCTCCAAGGGAATTTCATTAGGTTTGGCACAGTCAAGAGTACAAAAGCCCAACCTACATCTGTAATTATATTGTAAGCATAAGAAACAAACATTTAAAAGCAGACCCAGTTCAAAGGATTTATCATCAGCTGAAAGCCATATACTATGACATGGTATATTAAAATATCAGGAGAAATTCTATGTTGCTGAAGTGAATTAATACACACATACAAGATTCTTCTTGACACTTGGATTACTAAGAAAATATGGTCATAAAACTATGTTACAGATCTCTACCATGTATTATTAAAGGCTTCCACAGTGATGGGTCTTACGGTATTTGTACTTAGTACTTCAGATTTCTAAGCAAGCAAAACTTAAGTAATAAAAATTGCAAAATAACAAAGTAAAACACTTTGGTAATTCCACAAATGGAAGCTCAGCATAGGGAAGAAAAAAGAAAGTAAATCCCAGCTTTTCCTATATCATCTCTCAAGCATAATTTATTTTTTTTTCAATAGTATTTCAAAGAACCTGCAAGACTAAGAGACTTGGAAGCCAGTAACATAAAAGAAAACACAACACAATGTTTCACATCATAAAATTAACCACCACTTAATGAGAGTTAAAGGTTGCAGTTTAAGGTAGAAAATACTTCACAGATATCTCCTATGCATCTTAATAATACCTGAAATACCTGGTATAGACTGGAGCAGCCTGATGTTTTTCAAAAGCAAGTAAAAGCTACAAAACCTATGAAAACTTAATATTGTTTTTCTTCATTTAAAAAAATTCTGTAATTGAAAAAAATATATTTTTCTTTACACTAGCTCTGCAACGCAATCAAACCTGCAACTCCTTTTTTAGTCTACATTTAACATTATTTCCTCTAATTAGATGCTCCAGCATAGTCTTGATATTGGAAGATAACTCTTCCCTTAAGATCCAGCTGACTCTTATTTCTAATAATTTCAGACCAGAGTTCATTATAAAATCTGTCAAACACAGTAACTCAGTTCAAAATGTGTATTTCCAAGGGCTTTCAGACATGCCAAGAGGTTTTAACATTCCATGCTCACTTAAATGTGCAAGATATGTGGATCAACAGCAAAAGGGCTAAACACTCTAAAGGAAAGTAATTTTCATTGTTAGTGCTTTCTAAGTTACATTCTTACTAGAGAAATCATAAAAAGCATAGTGAAATTGAAGAAATTGAAAAGGTTAGACACAAGTTCAATAAATTGCATAAACAAATTGCTTGACAGGCAAACATGAGAAATGTTAAGAACTTTTCAATTGAACTGGTATTACATTTAAGAACTTTAGGTCTATTTAAGACATTTGTTTTTATTAGGTTTATCCATTAATGCAGTGGTTATAAAAAAAAGTCACAGCTCAAGAACTGGCCAGCCTAGACTATCAAGTTCAAAAGATACAGGGCTACTGCCCACAGAACAGGTATGTACAGTGTTTCCCATGAAAAACATGGACAAGTAAGAGAGTATATCATGTCAATCAACAGCCACATCACTTGGACCTTCCAGCTTTTTGGGTGCCAGGGCTCCCTTGGGCAGCAGCTGCAGCACACTGTTTGCAGGACTCAGCATTCCCTCACCCAGCAGACCCAGGGCTGCTGGCTGCAGCGAGGACAGCTTGGTGAGCTTCTGCCTCAGCTGGGCCAGGAGCTGCGGAACTTACCTCGCACACCAGCCGTGCCAGGCCACGCTGCTCCTTGCCTCACTCCGCTGCTTCTGCCCAGAGGTTGAGAATGTGGCAGCCCGCCTTCTAGGCCTGTTAGAAATCAAGATGATTACTCATATGCAGAGGCAAAAAACCCTTTTTGTGAGTACTATCATGCTCAGTCAGCAGACAGCTAAAACCTCTCAACATGCAGCAGCAGGGAGGCCAAAAAAACCTCTGAAGTTCAGCTGTGCAACTGCTGTTTACAGCAGAAATCACACAATTCAGGTGAGTCAAATGAGTTTAAGAGACAGATACACAGGATACACCACAGCAGATTACTTCTGATAATATATTTTAGCCCTTTCAGGCCTAAAAAAGTGAATGCCCCTTAAAATAAGCATGACCTAAGCTTTCGGAAACTGAACAGGCTCATTTATATAACAGAAATAATGCAGCAGTCTTATGAAGAAGGAAAAATACTTAAATTTTAATTCTTACCAACCTCTCTGTGAAAAACACATTTTGCATGCTCTATTAGCAGCAATCTTCCTCAATCAGTATTTCAAGAATGAGCTCCTTTAATCAGTTAAAAGTGATGGCACAGGTCAAGCAGAACCACTGCACAAGAAGCTTTCTTTAGTCTCAACAAATCTGACATTCCACTGCAGTATAGAAGCTTTTTTTTCCTCAGCTACTCGGGTTAAATGACTTTCTTATGCTACAGTGCCCTTTGTTTCAAATATATACTACCACTTACACATCGGCATTGTTTAATTTCTGTTTTTTAGGACAAATGAAAAATAGACATGGGGGGAAATAAAAGTTTCAGCTGGGGTGGTCGCAGAGGTACTGGGGAGAGGGGACATCAGTACAACCCGATCAGAGTAGGTTTCAATTAGCTTATTGCTATAAATGACATCTACATAGAAAATCTTAATGACTTCTGCCAAGGTAATTTAAGCATATTTTAAATTCAGTAACATAGTATTTAACTTTTGTTTATATTTTGCCATTAAAGCTCCGTTTAATGCCTTTTGAACCATTAAGAGCAACTCCTAGCGCTGACAAAACCTGAATTCTACTTGAGGCGAAGAGCACGGCAGAGGGCAGCCTCTCCACCAATTAATGAAAACCTGAAAAAAAGGAAACACGCTCAGTTTCAAAGTAGCCCACAGAAACAACCATGACTACAGCCCATTAAATGCTCTGACACCCACACTACCCAAACCAGCACACAGATTTACTACCCTGGCATCCCGCTTTGACGTAGATTAATAGTCTACAGCCATGCATACATGTGAATACCCAGCTCTAATAAAGTCTTCAGGCATCAACAATCCCTGTGAGAAGAAACATTTATTTTATATATATATATGACACGGGGTAACACGGATGTGGTGTAAGGGCTGCAATGAAAAGATTCAGGTTTTATATTCCCTGCGAATAAAAAAAGAAAAAAAAAAAAAGAATTTTCTTAATTTAGTAGTTATTCCAAACGTTTAGAAACCTTCAAGCATAACAAATGAAGAGTAAAGAAATTCCTAGAATTCCAGAGATTGTTAACAGATCTCACAGGACACCCAGAAGAACGATAACAAGACAGTCATTTCTTATCACCTATTCGCAGACAGTTAAGACTGCAAATTTCATTGTCTGAAAAGTAAACATGCCTGTCCTTTTTAAACAGTGCTCATTCTCTGCAATTTAAAAAATACTGATGCTATTTTAGTTCTCTAATAAGATTACACCAACCCCCTTCACATTGCATCCTTTTTGTCTTGGGCTCTTGCACCCTAGTCTCATTTTAATCTCCATCTTTTTTAGCATGTTATTTTTAATGTCAATGCTTAATACTGCTTCACTATGTAAAACACAGCATTAATAGTAAACGTTCATGAGTACTAATATGTAAGTGACACTATCACTTGAGAGAGGTGATTGAACCAGAACTATACTCATTCCAAATTTAACAGAATTTAAAATATTCCGTAATTTACATCTCATCTCACATTAAATTCATACAAAGCAGCATTAGCTCAGTGCTCCACAGCAAGTAGCTTTTAAACCACAATTACATTCTTCTGGGGAAAGAGAAATGTCTTACTTACATTTTAATTTCCAAAACCTGGTGAATCTGATAAACACATTTAGAAACAATCTAAAGAAAAAAAGGGGAAGACAGATATTTCTTGCAGACTTTAACCCCAAAATGCTGAAACGTTAGCTATGTAACTCAACATCTTCAAAGAGGTCAGATACAGGGGACCAAGAATGTCTTTCAGCTTTGTATGATTGCACTACAGGCTTTGCAAGTTCAAAAAGAAGTGTCTCACAGTACTAGGTAATAAAGACACGTGCTAGCTTCTTTTATGTGGCCTTCACCCTTAAGTTCTCTTTGTTGCAATATTATCTGAACAGGTGAGAACAAAAGAATTTTGTTAGTTTTGGTTGTTTTTTGTTGTTGTTTTTGTCATTTTTTGTTAGTTTGTTGTGGGTTTTTTGTTGGTTTTGTGTGTTGTTTTGTTGGGGGTTTTTTTATTATTAGCTCTTTTGTTGACCCAAAGAATAACTGACAACACTGTCACACTATAATACTCACAGGTTGCAGGGGGGAGGAAGGGAAAGGGACAAGGATCTCTTTTCTGACCACAAAAATAAGTCAAGACTTCTAAAGACTAACATTCTGAAATACAGAACATAAAACTCTAAATTGTACAAAGTGCAGATTATCTCTATACTTCACAGAAATCACGGTCACACACTGCGTACTCAGAACAAGCACATTTCATTTGAACTGTTCTCTAGTTATTTATGGGGGAGAGGAAAAAAATCCCAAAAGAACATGCAAAATACTGCAGATACTCAGGTCTCTGATGTCATAAGTTTTCCTTCCTAAACTCATCTAAAATCATGGTGACTGTTCCACTAAGAAAATCCCTAAAAAACTTCTTCATAATTTTTAGAAGTTTCCTTCTGAAGGATTTTCTCTTCATGGGCATAATTACCTAAGGTTTTATCTAAGTAACACCTTCTATACTTGATTTTTCTGAAGGACTTTATAAGCAAGGCATACCAGCCATGCAGTGTATGCAACCTAAGTTTTTCTTACCATATCCAATTCAACCATACCCTACCATATCTAATTCCTACCATATCCAATTCAACATTACTATGCCAGGATGATAGAATCACAGAATGCCAGAAGACAGAAGGCCCTACAATTCACAAAGAAGTCATACCAAATCAGGATAAATGCAATGGATAGTTATGGTGAATATGTCTCCAAAGTAGTAACTGGTGGCAGTTGGAGTTTGCAGAGAAGGATTATGCTCAGGTGAACTTGTGTCCAATCTGCTGGAATGTTTCTCACTCCTAAATTAGAAGTAGCAAAGTCAGAACGAAAAATTTTGCATACTGATACAATTACTCAGATTTTGCAAAGTGCTGTAGGTTCTTTAGATTCTATCTGTCACATTACTTAATATTTGCAGAACATTTCAGTAACTTCTTCAGGGAAATCCATAATTCATTTTCGTGCACAGCTAAGTCCCCAAGTGCTAGCACAGAAAAAAGCTGACTATGCTTTCAAGTATGCCCTAATTTTGGATCCTTACAAACAGAGATCCCATAGTTGACGAATTTATGACAAGAACCAGAAAACCCGACTGTCAGTATGATTTCTCTGACTGTTAAACTAGGGTAGTTTGCTGGTGCCAGAGACGGCAGTCTCGTAACACTTTCTCTTGACTGCTCCCTTACCCTCTCCACTTTTGAGCTGTAGTTAATACCTTCTCTGATAGCTTCAAAGCTGGTCAAATCTCTCTGTGAGTCACCTTAATTCAACAAGACTATAGAACATTTAATTTGCTTTTTTGTTTGTGTGGGGGTTTTTTGTTTGGGTTTTTCCTGTTTTGTTTTGTTTGTTTTTTAAAGCAACATGCTTAAACATCTCACAATCCAAAAGGTTACAGGGCTGGCACAAAGGGCAGGAGTGAGCAGTTGAGACCAGGGAGGTAAAGACATGACAGACAAGCAGAAACTCCCTCCACTGGCAGCAGAGCCAACTCCAATGGAACCTCATCTCATGGAACCATACTCTGTGAATTTATCCACTTCCCTGTAAAAAAATCAATCTCATCAACAGCTACTGATTTTGAAAGAGTTTTTAATCCTAAATTATCCAAGCAAAACCTACAAAGGAAACCAACCAAAACACAAAAAAGCAACCACACACCTACAATCACTTGCATTTCATCCTGCTGATGCAAAAAGGACAGTTAAAGGACCTATTGATTTCTCTTAAAAGGCAGAACCTAAGACATAATGGGTATAAGAACTGCATTCATCTTCGAGTCTATTTCACCCCCCCAAAATATGGTAAATTGAACACCCATATCTTGAGAGCATTATTAAAAGAGGTCCTACAAAAAAGTCTCAACATACCTCCACATTCATTACTTTAAGATACTTAAGTAGTATTCTCAACCTTTTATCTTTGTGTAAATAGCATAAACACACTAGATGAGAATCCACTATTCCAGCAAAAGCTTTTTTATTTTACAGTAGACAGCAATAACAGGTAAGTCTAAATTTTCTGAGTGCTTAAGGGCATAAACCAGTACACCTACTGGTTAAACACTAATAGAAACAAAAGTACTACTACCTCAGACATATAAAATGGAATTCACATATTGGTAAACACTTGGAAATGCATGAACATTACAAACCACCTTTATTTCAAACCTTCTCAATATTTATCCCAAAGATCCGTTAAACTTAGGGAACAATGCTAACTATGACAAAGGAACTCATACCAATCCTTTGTTCATACTAGCAGGCAAGAGTGATGAACATGCTTACATCATCTAGTAACTTAAAACACAGGTCATGAGAAAAACCTGTAGAAAACTACATAAGTATCACCCAAATTTCACTACAGAATATGAAAATCAAGTGCTCTGTAAATAACCTGCATTATTACACTTTATCATAAAAATGTATGGGAAAGTTTCACAAAGGCCATGAAGACATAACATTAGAGGCCTGTACCTTAAAGAAACAGATTCTCTCTCTCCTATTAAATGTAAGTGGACTCTGGGGTCTAATGTTAGCAATCAGTTACACAAATTAAGATAAAACCCTGACAGGAACATACTTGCTTCTACAAATTGACACTGTGGCCGCAGAGCTCCTTCACAGTTCTACTCTTTTGCTGAATCAAAGAGAGCACATTCAGTTCCTGAAACCTTATCAAAGCAGATGTTTTTTATTAAAAAAACAATCAAAATAATAATTCACAGGAATTTAAGACTCTCTTCTATGCGAGGAGAGGAAAACTTATTTTGTAAGTAGTTGTGTACTAATTCTGTCCAGAAAACCATGTCATCACTTAAACTGCTTAAGATATTAAACATCACTAAACAAGTCAGGGAAAAACATTGGTAAACTAAGTGATTTAAGTCCCTCCACAGAACTGTTAAATCATGCTAAGGAATGAAGATTTAACTCCTGGAAATACAGAGTTCAGCAGAAACCTCTCTGCCTAACATCAAGGAGTGAATCTCCTACTGCAATGGACTTCCATTTTAACTTCAGAAAGTATTTCCTCTCAATTCTTACGCTAATCAAGTTGAAGATGACTCTTCAAACAGCAGTGCTAAAAACTTAAAAAAAACACATTTCCCCTCTTTGGTAGCATTTTTAAAGCCTTCTTCCCTCTCATAATTTAAGAGCTGAAGAAAGCTGAATACAGAATATTTGCTTCTTATACAAAAAAATTCCCACTCATCTTGAATATTCTGCGCCAGTGAAGTGGGTAACAAGTGAAAGGTTGTGTTAATCTATACTTTACCCTTGCTTGTATTTACAAGTACATACTTACTCTTAGTAAAAAAAAAACAACAAAACCAACAAAAAACCACAACAAAAAAGTCCACAAAAAACAACATAAATTTTGTCCCATCATCAGAACTTTCTGAAATGTCTGACAACTAAAACTAGTTTCAAAGGCTCATGCTAGTAACCACTGCAATAAAGAAAATCGTAATAGCAAGAGAAAACAGATATCACAATCCAGGAACGACCAGTCTTCCTAGTTTTCTGTACAAGTTCAAAATTCACTAAGTTGTCCCACTTTATCTTTCATAAGTATTTTTTACTGTTAAAACACCTGAAACCAGTTTCTCAACCGAAAAGTAGAATATGATATTTGCACATCACTTCTACCTCAAATGACTGTGTATAAAAAATAAGTTAAATCAAAACTAACAGGTGTCAGATAATGAAACTCCTCTACCACAGACAAAGTCTTCCTCCTGGTGCTGATGTCAGCTGGTGTTCTACTGTAAAGATGTAAGAAATTCAGATATTCAGAATGTGAAAATGAGGGAAAAAACACCTTCAACTGATGAATGCAGAATATCTTTGCATTTCACCACTCTCTGAAGTAAACGGTATAGGTATATACAAAAGAGCACTGAATATTAAGAATACCTTCAAAAGAGTTACTAAGCAATACTTAGAAAAATCAATCACACATCCAACCCCTTAAACAAATGCCTTCAGATTAAGTTTGTAGAAGTTCTACATACCAGAGATGCAAACATGTTTATATGCATTACACCAACACAGCTGACAAATCTCTTTAAAGAAAACATGACAACACTTTTTTGCCCCATGTACCTAGGGGCAATTCAGTTATCAGGTACTTCTGAATCAGAAAGTCAGAACTCAGTGTCCAAACATAACCTTGAAGACAAACTGCAAACAGCGTCATTTATAGCCACTTAAGGTATCAGCTTCTTCACTAATCATTTAGTTTCATTCCAAAAGAATCATCGTATTGACTCCTTTGGAACACACCTATTAGAAGACTGAGCTTCATAAGAACACGCTGATGTCTTCCAACTGAAGGCAAACTGCTATTACATTCAAAACCCCAGAGGCAAATTTCCCATAATTAAGCTTATCTAAGAACGTAAGCTGCATATTTGGCAGTTCAACATCGTCGGTTAAAGAATAAAGCTTTCTGTAAATTAGTCTTTAACAGGTTTTACTATACTAATCCTTTGAATAAAAAGAACCACAACACTCTGGGCATAAGGTACTTCTTTTTCAAATTCACATTCACATAACTGTAAAAACGTGAACTTTTGAGTGCAAGTATTTATTTGTAAATTCTTAAGCAAAAGTATGATCCTGGATGCCACCCTCTCAAGCAGAGTCCACACAGGTGTTTTCCTCTAGAGGTGGAGAAAAATCAGTAATCTAACACCAATCTTATGTACAAGACTGGATTGGTAACACTCAACAATACTGAAGCATTCCAGAAAACAGTGTTACAATTACGAAGTCCCCCCAAGCGAAACCAATTACTAAAATGTGCCACAAATACTGGCATTCAACATCAATGATGCAGCCTGAAATATTCTCAGTGCTTTTGCCCCAAAACTGGCAGCCTTGCCCTGTTGCAAAGGCAGATGTCACAACTACATTTGCTGCTCCACAGACCACCACCCGAAGTTGCTTTCAATGTGAATGCTGGAGAGGACAGATCATGTTTTCCCGTAGAAAGCCAGAGAAGGGAATGAAAATGCAGGGGAGGAAAAAAGGGAGAGAGCCTAGAACTAAATGATATGAAGAGAAGGTTATAATTTGAGAAACCAGAGTAATTTTTCATTCAAGCAATATTCAAAGAATAGCAAAGTCAAATTACTCTAAATTCCCTGCTTGAATTCAGTGTCAAAGGGAAAGGCTAAGGTGACATAATAGACAGCAAGAGCACTAACTGGAGATGGGGCTCCATTACAGTATCAGCATTTCTATATGCTGTTCAGGAAGCTGCCGCTGTCTTTACATGAAGTTCTTCAGATCCAAGACCTCAGCCAAATGGTAATCATAAAGAATGAAAGTTGTGGCCCACTGGAAGAGTGGACCTTTCCTCTGTATGATAGGGGAGTGGAAGGAAAGAATTTTCTCCAATTTAGGTATAAGAAATGTGATGAAAATTAAACGGAAATTGTCATGTGCTTAGAAAGCATAAATCTAGTCTGGTGTACTTAGGTTGAAAGCAACACAAAAAAGGTGGAAATCTTGCAAACAAAACTCCAAATATCACTGTGTTACACCAGAGCTGTAACGACAGCACAACACTCATGTCTTCGCTGCAGCCACCCTAAGAGACAGTCATGTTTACAGGGGAGGTTTCAGTTGAGAAACTTCATTCAGACCCTAACCATACACACCTCTAGCAACTGACAGGCAGCAAGAACTCGAGTTACTCTATGTCCAACCTTCATCACTGCCAAATGGAACACACTTGATACTTTTGCCTAGAAATCTGAGGAGACTTAAACAGCTGAAATGAAAAAGTGGTTTTCCTAAGCATACTTTTTCAAGAGTTCACAGTGACAGATTCTCACAATGCACTGGAGCAGCACAGCTGAAAAACTTCAGGATGCAACAATATACACTATATCCATGTCTCAACAATCTCAAGTTACAGCCTCTACTTCTTCCTATCAGTCTTCCCACTTGAACTTAGGACATGGTCCAGCAAGATGAAAACATCCTTCACCTTATTGCAATTCCTTTTCCTCACTTATTTTACACTGGCTTTGGCATCACTAGAGCTCTCCATTAGCCATCTTAGTGGAATGAAATGGCAGGAAACAAACCCAGTAGAACGGTATCTCCCATTCTCAGTAGCAAAAAGCTCTAATATGAGATTATCTGTACACAAAATAGTGGTCTCTTTTCAATCAGAATGATTGCAACTTTTGATGTTATAGATTTTTAAAAGCTAAATTGTTACCAACCCTTAACTGAGCATAGACAGCCTGTTTATACCTAAAAATCAGATAAAATGTGCACAAGAAAATTCCACATGCTTATTATTTTTAAGTGAAAGAATAAAATCCAAACCCACTTCAGAACAGTACCGCATGATCAGCAACAAATGATTAAGGAACAGAAATACACAAAGATAACAAGAGAGATATTAAGAGACATGCTTAACCAGCATGTCAGCTAAAAGTCAAGACGGTAGTGAATGCTTTCTGCTTTCTCAATTTCAGAAGAATTTCACAAACATGGATTAGGACTAGTATTAGGGTTTTTTGGGTGTCATTTAAAAATGGGAGCTTCTAGCCTCTGGTAAGAATAAGAACTATAAAACCAATTAGAATGCAATCCAGTAATGTGACACAATGGGAATAAGACTACTATTTAAGCAGTATTTTCTTGATGTCTTCCTCAACTGTTGCAGACTGTTTTAAATTCACTAGTGTCAGTGGCATATTTTCAAAGGTACTAGGTCACACTATGAGGAAAATGTTGAATCTTCTAAAACTGAAACTAGATTAGTCTTTACCAAGATAAATCAGTCAACATAATTTCTAGAAGTTAAGGACCTTCAGCTTTCTCTTATGCAAAGAAAAGAATTAACATCTTCACCCAGAATAGGCTTTGCTCATTTTCTCAGAAAAACTAGAAGGGTCTAGAGATCAGTAGTGTAAATTAGAGCCACAACAAGGTTTACACATGAAACAAAGGAAATAGACAAACGGATGTTCAGATAAGGACCAACTTACGGAAGTAAAATAATGTATTTTTAATTACAAGAACAACAGGTTACTCGACAGAAGACTGAGCAAAAAACCTGGTTTGCTTACAAAATAAATTACTTACAAAAATAATTACTTTAAGATTTTATTAAAGACAATGTACAAAAAGATCCAAACAGCTGTGTAAACTGAAAAGGACATCCAAATACAAGGATATCAATTTAGTCAAGCATCACACAGCTACAGCAACTAAACAGTATTGTTTGGGCAATGCTGTTGACTCCCTCCACTCCTTAATTCAAAGGGAGGGATGTCAGGACCTCAGTCTCACCTTTTTTTTCAACCAGTAATTCTTTTTCCACCACATTATATATATATATATATATGTATGTACATATATGTGTAATCAACATTACCACAGGTCAATTAAAATTAGTTTTCCAGCACAATTTTCAAAGTACCACTCAGTATAGTGGATGAAACAAAATACATTTTAAACCCACAATAAAAGTATTGTAGTCAACATTCCCAGGAAGAAGGAAGGGACTGGGAAACTTTGCATAATGGCAAAGCCTGCAGATACAACTTCACAGGACAAGACAGAGACAAAAAAAAAGTGACACTCAAGTCCCTGGGATCAGCACAATTGGCAAAGAATTGAAATTAATAAACCATGCTGAAGGTAATATCTGTCTGTGCTATGTTAACCAGGCTCTTCAAGATAGCCTTGATGAATTATTAGCTCAGACACCTGCATTTTAGTAATAGGTAAAGAGAACAGGGCACTCAAAAAACAGATTTCTCCCTCCCTCATGCTCCAGTGGATCCCACAGTACGGCTCCGCAGGGTCCTGGCCAGGCAGCAGGCTACTGTCTGCGTACCAACCTCAAATTCTTTTCCTTACTAGAACATGCTACACTTTTTCCTGCACATACCATACAGTCTAATTATGAAGACATTTAATATGGTATTTCAGGCAAAGTTGGGTAGGCTGAAAATATTATTAATACAGAATTTTAACCAGGAAATGAAATGTCGCATTCTAGGCCAGTAAAATCAGGTTTGGAAATATTTTAATTTTGTCACAGTAAGAAAGTTCAGAAAATAAGAGCAGATGCTGCAGCTTCCATTTGTCAGATGCACAAAAGCGAGTCTTTGTGGCTTAGAAGCCTAACAGGTTAGCACAACAGGTTAGCCCAACTTCTAACCCAGCAGATACACCATGAACAGTAATAGTACCTTACTTAAAAGCAGCTCCACTGATCATTGTACTACGGCCTCACAGACAGGTTTTTTCATTATCAGCTCTGCACCATCCCTCTTCTGCTTCTTTCCCACCATCCCTCTGAGCACTTGCTACATGCACTCTGTGTGCTATTAGGAAAAAAACAAGGTTCCAAGACTATGCTCTTTAATACTGCTGAGAGAGAACAT
>NW_009952265.1:2385899-2396295 GCF_000747805.2 Chaetura pelagica
AAACCAACCAAACAAAAAAGTTATGTTTCCTGAATAAGTTGCATAATTACTTTACCATTTTACACTACAGTGACTTTAGCATTTTGTTTGGAACCTGAACATCTGAAACAACAGTCACTTTTTCAAATAATGTCAGAAAAATACTCAACTCCTGAACAAGAGTTTCAACACTGTTCACAGGCCAATTACTCAGAGCAATCAACTGGCAATTCTGGTCACTAGATTTCATCTTTAGTGCGAGAACTGTGTTAGTGAGGCAAATCAAAGCAGGTATATCTGATTTCTCTGAGCCTTGATGGAGTTTCCAAATTTTATAATTACTTTTTACCATCAGCTACTTAGCAAACAACTTTTGTGATGCAGACTATTTATTGTATATTATGTCTGCTCTGTTTCTTCAAACTGAATTATTACAATGCAATTTAGGTCAGGTTATACCTTAAATCCATTTGAAAATAATCAATGCAGTAGCCATTAGAGACTGTCAGTGGAAACAACAGATGTGTCACCTAAAGAACCCAAATACTCACAAAAATGCATACAATTTTCGAAGTCAAGACTACAATATTTGCTGTAAAGTTATAGAAATCTGCAACTTTTGGAATCAAAGCAATCACTTTGTCCTTCTAACATACCTCTTTACAAGAGACACTCTTACATAAAAGCTTTTTATCCCACTCAAATTCAAGGAAGCGTTTAAAAGATGTAGTTCTTTGACCCCTAGAGACACAAATCATCTCAGCAATGCAGACAGAGAATTTTGTTCGAGAACGACCAAAGCCTACAATGCCTGCAATAACAACATTTATTTTTGCAAAGGAGAAATAATATAGTATAACTAGGAAGGTTTAGGTATCCCACAGATGGTCAGACTTCATCCACCACTTAAAGGAGTTTTGGAATTTGAACCAAAATCTTCACATGCCCTTTTCCAATTGATCAGTCAGTTGGAAGACACTTACCTACCTGGGATGTATTTTCAACTTGAAGCTAGCTGACATTTTATTTTAGAAAATAAAACTATTTACTCAGATTTATCTAGAGAAGAACATCTAACTGAATCAGCATTCATAAACTTTTGATAAATGTAGAATTCATGAAGAACTAGAAAATAACTATTTTCAGATATTTAGTCAACATTCACACATTAAAAATATGCGGATTTCCAGAAAAAAATCCCCTAACAAATTAAATATTTAAACCAGAATCTATTATTTGAGGTCAATGAGAAGTATGAATATCTTTGCACTCCACCAACTCAAGTAATTCTAAGTATGCACCTATATTCTTTCAAAAACAGTTCTGGAATTCTGAATATGAAAACAAGGGGTATTTATTAGAGAACTTTAAGCAAACTAAACTCATAAACATATCTCTAATGCTTTCTTCTCTGAACTTTAAGCACCCATTCAAATAGCTCCCATGCACAATATGCCATTCTTACTTTGAGTAACAGTTCTTACCATTTTTTACCAATGTTTGCATTTTGGTTTTGGTTCTGCACACCCTGTAATTGTGCATCTTGAATTAATGCAGTGCTTTTCTGGACAGTTCCACAGTGCAAGTCTGTAAGCAAAACTGAGTGCAAATTTTATGTGCTCAATAAAAATTTTCAGAAATGTGCCTGTAAGAATGTACTAATGTAATGAAATGTGAATCCTTGATACCTGTAAGGTATCAAGGTACCTTGCTGACCTGCAAAGGTCAGCAATAACATGCTTGCTCATGGCTTTCTCAAAGTACAAGTCAGAAGCTAGACATGAAATGTGTTGAAAGAGATAATAAAATAAAGCTAATTCCTACTTATCCTCTGTTTTTTCCTTTATTTTTTTTTAAAAAAATAATAATAAATTAGGCTGCATATGAGGCTGAGATGAAGGGACAGCAAGCTTAAATTAAATATGCTGATAGACAAGCTCTAGCAAATCTTGTTGTAGCAGATTAAGTTACTATCCTCAGCTGTGGACTCTGCTCCCATCACAAGTCACTGACCCCAAAAGCAGAGCTGACGGAAGGGAACGTGTGCTGACCCCTTAGCCACTTCAGCGCCCAGTGCAGCATCTTAGTTTCATTCCTCTCCCTCAGAGAGAAATATGAACTGAAACGACTGAGGAAAAAAACTCTTCAGCTAATTCTGCCAAGTGATAAACTGGAGCAGAGAAGCTGAGCAGGAAAACGTAAAAACAGCACCACATCTGGCAAAATTTCCCCGAGCTATAGTTACAATCTAAATTTTTTCTAAAGTAGCCAAAAGCAGCTGTGCCACTTGCCACAAATCAAAGAATTAAAAAAACCACACTGTTGCTAAAAAGTGTTCAAAAGCACAAATTAAACTGTTTAACAATTAGTAATTATGTTTCACAGGCAATGATTAGTCATATTACATACCTTAAAGGCTCAAAAAATTCAAACTAGCTTCAAGAAACCAAGAAATTAGGTTCTGCATGGAATTTTAATAATGACATGACATCCCAACTACAGAAGTTATAAGCAGCACTAACACATTTAACACCAAAAAACCAGTGTTAAATATCTTTCTAAGATTTGACAAGAGTGTGCACTTAAGTGGGAACACAAACTCGCCAACATTTACCATGCATCCACTTAGGTATGCAGCTGCATTCATTAAATATTTGTATAGAAAAGACTTAAAATATTAACAGAAGGAGGAGCTGTATGAAGTTCTCACCAACAGAAGAAAAAAAACTGGCATAGGGGACAAAGTATATATAACTTCAAGTTTGCAAATCTAGATATTAAATGTAAAAAAATATACATGCAAATATTTAGTATTTCACCACTACTGAAGTAGTATTTCAAAAACACAGAATTGTCATGGTTGGAAAAGACCTCTAAGATCACCTTGTCCAGATTTTATACAACTTAGTAAGTAAAATTCTTGACCTTTGTATCATGCAGTTATCATCCTAGTATTTTTTATTAGGATTAAACACATGCAAGATTGTATGCAAAGTTTATAAATTAAAACCTACTACTGATCAGCCCACACTCAAGGCTGCAAAAAGTGAATTTACATAATAAGCAGATCTAGCCATACACTTGTGCAGATGTCCCCTCCCACCCACCTTTAACTGAGGATTTTAGTTTCTAAGATTCCTTTGCTTTTCCCAACAAGTACATCATACAAATTCCCAGTTCACCATCACACAGATGCATTTATAACAGAGGGCCCTACATAGCTCCGTGTATTGTCCACTGATCAAAACTGAGTCGTCAACACAGAATCCCAAATGAGACCAAAGATGACATTTTTGTAGAGAGGAGTTCACAGGTATTGTATTATTATATTGTTGCTATCTTATTGTGTTGATACCTTGCTGATTTTCCAGCTCCTCATTTCTCTCTTTTTTAAAAACAAATCTCAAAAAATCCCAGCTTGTTACATGCTTGTAGCCCAGTATCTGGTTGAGATAATTACCACACTTTTACAGAAAAAAAAATCAGTAAAGTGTAAACCACGGTTTCTGGTTGTTAAACATAACATCATAGAAATGTCCTAATGAATCAGATCAGCGACCAATCAAGCCCAGAACTATCTGACAGTGGCAACCAGAAATGCTGTTTAGGGATAACTTGTGCATCCAGAAGTTCAGTTGTTGAACGACATCAGATGATACATCCTTGACTATTCATTATGAATCATTAAATATATCTGCCAGTGGATCTGTTGTCTGGGAATAAGAAAGATGGCTTTTTTCTTTAGCATGCAGATATTGGTTGCCTCCACAAAATCCTATGGCAATAAATGCCAGTAGTTTACCATCTAGTAAGCACTACTTTCTCCTATCTGTTCCAAATGTATTGTTTTTATCAACTGCATCCTGCATGTCTAAGATTCATTGATCTTCTTTTCGTCAAATCCTCATTACACTCCCTTCTAACTGAAGGGTTCCAGTCTTCCTAGTCTCTTCTAAGCCTCCATCCCTTGACTGTTTTTGTTGTCTTTTTCTATCTTTTTTTTTAGTTCTGCTATGTATGTGAAATGCAGACACCTGAACTGTACACAAGAATGAAGACATCAGGGTTTTGCATAGTGCAATATGATGTCTTCTGTCATCTTAATGCCTTTCCTGATATATTTAGCATTTTGTTGGCTTTCTGCCTGTCACTCATACTAAATAAAACAGCAAAAAGACACTATGGTTAAAAATAACTTTCTCAACAGTTCTACATAAACTAGGAGCCTGGTCCCATCTTATTACACTTCAAAGACTTCTAACCACCTCACAACACACTTGTTAAAATTATTTCCTGAGCTTCTGGCACTGTACTACTCTGCTTTGCACAGTACTACAAATAGTAATCATTATGACCCATAAAAAGCAATATTCCATTTAACTTTGTTACAGAAAAAAATTCCTTAGGTCTTAGAAAGATCTGAAGAAAAGCAATATATAGTGATTGCTCAAACTTGATCATTATGACTACTCCCTCATAGCAATAAGCTTACTAGTCTAAACAAGACATTTATACCAAAAAAAAGTTTAACCTAAAAATTACTTAATAAGCAACAAGCCAAAATAACTCTTAACTGTTGCTTCAAAACATCATATAATTAGACGGAGAGTTCTCTTTTTATCAGTCAAGAAGAAATAGCTCTTCATTGCACTTCAATTTGACCTCTTCCTTACTTGAAAGTTGGCAAATGTTTAAAGAAAGTAATGACCTTCAAAATATGTAAAAATAACCAGTCTTGAATAGCTTTTTGCCTGTTATCTTATAACCCTCAACAGGATTTCTACTTTGGGGAGGAAGGACAAGTGGCATTTACTTTTTGGATTCCTACCTTTCCTTGAGTTACACTTTCAGTTCTTAATCTTTACATCTTGCTTGAGAAGCCAACGAAGAAGAAATTAAGTAAGCTTAAAAGGTAGAAAAGTGCTAAGATCAAACAGTTTTTTAGTGCTCTTTGTGCTCTTAAAAATAAAGATGTGAAATGGACTATTCCACTTGTCAAAACTAAACCCAATATTGCTGGGTTCATAAGTCATTGAGTCAGTCAGCCCAACAAGACAATGCTGAGCTGATCAGCTTTTATCTCACTCTAAGACACTGCGCTAATTCCTCCCTTTAAGTAATTAGGTTGCTAATTTAGAACACATCTTGATTACTGGAAAAACATGAAACTGTAAGAGCTTGCATTATGTTGGTTTTAATTATCCTACAACAACAATCACCACTTCGACATACATATATCCAGTTCCATTTCAACTCACTTGCCTTCTCTCCCGCATTTGAGAACTTCTAATACTGTTCAAACAAAATGTTAATGCCACTGCATAGTGGCACTAATCAATTCCATCACCACTTGATCCTACAGGAACTGATTCTGCAGAAAGCATGTGACATCCACTAACAGGACTAAGTTTGTTTGCTGACATCATACGCTCTTTCAGACACCAGGAAGAGATTTGGTTTCTGAAAACAAGGATATACATACTAAGAAGCACAATCAATATAATTCCAACAAATGCAGTCCAAACCTTCATTTGTTTGAAATCTGAAAGCTAAGCACTGCCTTTAGAGATGAGAGAACATCTAGAAAACAGGACAGACCAGAGGAAGCAGCAACATGCTCTCTAACAAATACAAGACATGCAGTTAATTTCTATGGCATACAGTGCAGTTATCTCCAACACAGTTTTTCTACAAAAGGAACTTTAATTTTCTTAGCCAAGGTGCACTGCATTAATCCGTTACTAATCTATCTCAAGTTTAATTAACAGAGACTGACAAGTTAATGGCAATCTTATAAAACAAGACCACAGAGTGACCACAAACTCTCAAGCATAACACTGCAGGAACACTGCAAGATCTGATATTAAGGTCAAGCCTTATCTTTATGCACAGAGGTATGGCATTCTAAAGAAAAAGTTGTCATTATATCTGTTGGGCTGAAGAATTTATCTCCATGCCACCACCACGCAGAAAAATACGCTTCCCTGAAGACTAGCATCTATATAAGTGATTAATAGAGAATACATTACCAAATAATTATACTCTCATTGACCTCAACTGTGAAGATTATCCCAGTTCAAAGAAAACTTGGGTTTACACTTCAACATTCATTCGACTTTGTCTCTAACATCCAAACAAAGATCAAGATTTGTCTTCAGGGATAACAGACAGGTAATGGGAAACATCAAGAGTGAAACATTTTCTCTCTAGTGTTTTTACCAAGACATCATACCAGTAATATTTCACCTGCCTTCAACCTTGAACAAAGTGAACTTTTAAAGTTTCGTTTTCATACACCTCTCATTAACCACAAGCCATACCTATGCCATCACACTGCTAACAATGCTCACACACATCCGGCAATCCTTATCATATACTGTGGAAACGTGAAGGGACTCTTTTAGGGACAGCTCTACATTGTCCTCCTTTGATCTCACCTTCCTGACTTGAAAAATACACTTATCCTTGGAAGCAGACTCTGAATGCATACAGCCACCTCCCAACACCATTGTCAGGTCAAAGAGCAGCTGCTGAGATTGCACTGGCACTTCCCGGTTATCAAAGGTTTTGAAGTTTTGCTGAATTCAACCGTATAGAGAACTTGAAAATACCAGGGAACAACTTCACACCATGAAAATACAACAATTCACACTGACACGGTTGATGCAAGTACACAGGTATGTGGTTTAGATGCCAACGTATACTATTACCACACTTGAGCACTCCTAACACCTTTTGTAAAGTACCACTTACTGTCCTATCACTTCTAATACATCTTACCAGAAATCATTTGTTGTTTTAAAGCTGCACTGTCACAGGTATCAACTGTAAAGCCTTTTCTCTAATCCTAGGGAAGAAATTTTTAAAAATGAGAGACTAGAGGCAAAATCAAGTATTGTAAATGTTATCATAAAATCACATTAACTATTTCTACTTGCAATTTTTCTGTAGAAGACAATTATGGTCAACCAGAACAGATACATGATGCAATAAGAAAATCACTTAAGGAAACAGAAGGCACTGAGGTGATCCTCATGTAACAGATAATTAGTTATGTTGAATCAATTACATTTTTGTATCTAATTATTTGGCATCTTACAAGAACAGAGAACTACATCCAGAAGATAATTTAAATGCCATGCCACCTACAGGACTGCACAACCCAAAGTTAAGCAACCAAGTTCTGCTCTACAATGAAAAGGGCATGTTATGCAGAAGTTGTTTAAACACCTCATACTCACATGAGTAGGAACTGGTGAAGTCAGTAAAGAATAAACACAGAGAGAAAGATCAGAGTTTTAAGTGTCCATAATTTAACACCACGCTGGGAAAATAAAAAGAAAACAAGAAAAAAACCAAAACACTTTAATCTACTCTTTCAACACTTTGCCTATATCATGGAGACCTAGGTTCCTATAATTGATTTATACTCGATCATGCTTCTTGGGAGCCAGTTCCTGGGCTACATACCCCATTCACTACCTTCCCAAATGAGTATTACTCCTCAAGAATGAAACTGATTGGTGTCTGGAGGCACCTCACATCCACTCTGTGGTCTGGCAGTTAAAGCATTCCCTTTGGCAACGGATAGATGGGGGTTTCAAGTTTCCTCAAAAGATCTGAATGCAAATCTCAACATACTGGGCAGGTACTCAAACCAGTTACCTGTTTGTAATGAAATGCAACATCACATCCTTTTTATGTCAAACAACAAGTGCAAGATTAGGCCTTGCTCTGTCTCCTGCTTCACAGAAGAATTCCATGTACATTTGCGCATTGCTAATGGTATCTCTGTTTGCTTTCTAATTTAACTGATGCAAGCTTTGAAAGTTACAGCTTTTTTTCTTCCCACACTGCTATGTATAAGTATGCAATTAGGCACCCTTGCAGTATAGAACAAGTCTTTACCAATAGACATACATAGTTTCTCACGTCAGCTTTAAAAAACCAAACCCAAAACCAGAAGTTACATTAAAATAGCCCAGTATATAAACTATTTACACAGTTACAATTTACCCTCTTCGTCCTTCGTTCTGCTTCATACTTTAATCTAAACTGTACTTAAACATCTGGCATATAGCTATATTATGAATGCAGGAAGGAGAATGAGTACATATAAAACTTTTTTTTTTTTGGTCAGAATTGCTGTACTGAAACAAGCTCCAAAGCAGATAATTATACTAGAAAAAAACACTCTGCCAGCACACTTAATTTTAAACCACAGTATAAATGTTTTTACCAAATTAGTTTTCTATCAGACACCAGTAAATCTTTTCAAATACAGAAATCCTTTTCTTTACCCGTTAATAAAAGGAAAACAATACAGCTGTATTTAATTAATATTTACAAAAAGTCTTGAGGTTTTCTGATGAATGACCAAAGCAGTAATTACTCTAGTGTTCCAAATACCGTAATGTCAAGCCCTTCTACAACACTACCTGTCATTTTAAGAAAGTACTTCCAAAAAAACAAGCCAGTTGCTAGAACATTTAACAATTTTAAACATGACATGAATTCAAGTATGAATCCTGTTATCTAAGAAGTAGCAGGCTGTTTTAAATCTTACCCTTCAGTATTCGAAATGCCAACAGTAACAGGAATGCACTTACTCAAAAGAGCAAACTAGAAAAAAGTAGTAATAGATGAAACAGGTGGTTACAACAGTTAGCATTTGACATTAAGATCTAGTCTTTGAGGAAACATCATAACAGAATTTGCATTTAAAAGTGCCACAGGACTTTTTAAAGCCTGCAACTTCAAACTATAGCAAGATATTTTAATTGAAAGTAGCAAACAGAAGTGTTATGAAAATTATTTACATGGGAAAATATGTGGCCACATATGAACTTCAGACTACATTAAGCTTTCTGTGTCTATAAACCTCCGAATTAATGCTAACTTCTACACTGCATTTTTACTACTTCACAACACATATTGCTGTGGTAATGAAAGATGCCTGACATCACTTATTGGCCTGATCAACTCCTGCAGATTCCTAAGCTAAATCAGTGTAATGAAGACATGTTTTTATTTACATTCCCATTAAGTTCAAATTTTTGAAAGGAAAATTAATAAAAACCAAGTACAACTACAATATATATCATCACCTACTTCTATATAGCAAAAATGAGCATCACCTGCTATTCCATACATGGCAAGGCAACATGACACACATTGGAATCACACATTAACATTTAACTCTGTATTACTTTATTAACGCTAATGTTAATTAAATTTAACATTCTAGTACACTGCTTCACAAACTGCTGCAATATAAATACTCTATGCCTCGTTAAACCATCCACAGTGCTAACCATTAGTTGGGCTTTTAACATGTGAAATACTGAATTTTTTTTGGATCACAGCATGCTGGGAAACAGTTCCTATGTGTTATAAACCAGCCAGACTTCAAAGCATTGGACACTTAAGATTTGTAATGAGTTCTAAGATGATCGTAAGACAAAAAAGAAAGATGTACTGCTTGGGAAAATTCAATGGATAGATTAAAAACGAAAGACTGCAGGCTCGAATGCCTAATTAAAGACAATTCAAAGACATTCTATTTTTGACAAATTCAGAAAAAACATCGCAAACCTCCAGAAGGACAGACAGGTAAGGCAAGTAAAGCTCTGCACCGAAGCAACAGCCTCTTAGACCACCAGGAGTCACGTCTTAGAAATTGACCTGCAGTGTCGGTATCTCATAATTAACATAGAATGCAAGCATTCTGCTCTAGTAAGTGACCTACGGAACTAATTTATGCCCAAATAGTTCCACTGCACAGGCTTTAAGGATTAACTTTTAAAGTAAAAACCCCCGCAGCACTAGCTCACACGTACCTTTTTAATATTCCTTCAGCTCTTTTTCAGGAATCTGTCCCACGTGAGACATCTAAGATCATTATTATAACTTGAGACAGATTTTCCTTCTAAGAACCGTGTTTTTAAGACAGGTCAAATACAAGTTAATTTCACTTTCTCGTGCAGCCCGTCTTAGGAAGCTCCGTGTTCTTTGTTGCTCTCCTGTCGTACCTCCCACGACACGGACCGGGTTCCTCACACAGTCAATCACCACCACGGCAAACACATTATCAGTTTCTAAACACTAAGCAGCCCGAGCCAACATGTGCATTAACTACCGCTGGCTGTAAAACACGCTGCAAATCATTCACATTCCACCGCTCCCAACTTACCCCTGCATCCATAAACAACACCCAGCGCTCTCCGCACAGAACTGCCGGAAGACCCGAAGCACGGGCGCCTGAAGTTTCTCCCCTCGCTCAACACAAGCGCACCCCCCCGTACCAGCACCCCGAGGAAGGGCACAGGCACGCACGGGAGGGTTTCCTCACAGCTCCCGGGCCTAACCCCGCAGCGCTGCCCGGGAGCGCCCGAGGGCGGGACCCGCCGCGCACCCC
>NW_009952265.1:2397008-2414156 GCF_000747805.2 Chaetura pelagica
CGCCGCTCCCGTGTCTGCGCCCCCCCTGGGCGGCAGCTCCGCGGGGCCCTGTGCGCGTGCGGGGCTGTGCCTTGCTCCTCTCCCGCCTCGAGCTCCCTCCCCCTGCCCGCCCTGGGCACCGTCCCACCCCGGTACTCATGCAGCCCCTTTCTTCTCCACCCTCTTAATCATCCCCCCCATTCTCCTCGTACCGCTGGAGCTGCAGCCCAAGACTGAAGGCCCCAGCCGGGCTGCTGTGGGGCACCGAGTGCTGACTCCATCTGAGGGTCTGGCCTTCGGGAGAGGGGAGGAGCAGAAGGTGCCCAGAACCCAGCGTCTTGAAGAAGGAAGGAAGCAGAACATTATAAGTAGTTGTAACCGGTTGTTTGTATTCGTCGTTGCAGCTTTACAGCACCGAGGAAGGGAATCTTCAGCTCTGTGGTTTAGTTTGAGCTGAAAACTGCATTCCCACACCTGTTTTTTCAGGCCAGCCGGCCTACATCGTTGCCTCAGGCATTAAAATAAATGTTCCACATAAGATCAGAAAAAAAGGCTTTGTTAGATCACGAAAAGGTCCTTGAGATACCTGCTTTATTCCATCTCTCCTTGCTTCAGTTTAACTGTTTATAGATCGGTGTCATTTAACTCTGTATTACTCTCCATAGTGAAATCCAGATACAGACTTTCACCTTCCTGTAATTTTACCCGATGCCGTGTTTTCTCTGAATGAGTTCTGAAGACAGTCTGGTTTTAAAAGTCCCAAAACCAGATCCCATGGTTTTCTCTTCTTACTGTCTGAAAATGCCAGCTGACCTGACCACTGACACACGCCCTGCCCAGCCACCTGCAGAGGAAACTCAGAAAGGATTCTGCCTTTTCACACGGTGGCTAACACTCCCCAGAATGTTATTTGGTTTGCTGTCTTCGGGGCAGCAATGCCTTGTAACTGCATTTAACCAGCTGTTTCCATCCTGACCATTAATCCAGGGTCTTTGTGAACAAAACTGCAGCACCGCAGGAAATACAAATATTGGTGGATTGCAGAATTATTTCCTTGGGAAATAAAGTCAGAGGGGGAAAATGACACTGGTGATTCCTGACTGAGCAGCACCAAGCACGGTTCTTTTCGCTTTCTTATGAAAATGGTGAAAGAAGCCTCACATGAACATTTTTCTACAGATTGACTTGGCAAAGGACCTGACAACCAGAAAGAACTTTTGCAAAATACGGTACTTGCCTAGAAGACATAATGGCTGCAAAACGTAGGTAGGTTCACCAGCTGGGTGTTCATTGTTTTCATCCTCATCCAAAAGATCGCTGTCTTTTCTAAATCCAAGGCTGGGATGTACAGACAAAAAATCCCCACAGGTTCTGGTTACTGTTTCCCTCAACTGACAGAGTTATCTCCTTCCTGTCACAGACAATCTCATTGCCTCCAGTTTGCGTAATGTCTGGTAGCCAGTTTTTAAACCAGAATAAGGAAATTTTCTTCAATGTGTTGTGCAGTTTGTTTTAGAGCAGAGGAGGAGGACTGACTGTGGTTCTAGAGTTTCTCTTTGCCTTTATTCTATGTGTTACTACAATTTTAATCTTTTGCCAGAAAGGGATATCACACCAGGTTAAGACTGAACTTGGGTTATCTCTTGGATGTATCTGCTTAAAGATTTGTTTGTTTCTTTGGTAGCCAATCTCCTCCCTCTAGCTTTCATGAAACCTAATATTAGCCCTTGCCCAGCTGGCAAATCCATTCATAAGATGCTTGAATGAGGTGTACTTGCCTAATTCTATCCAACAGATTAAAATACTCTGTCAGGCCAAGAAGTTGGCCTCCCTGAAAATGTTTCACAATAGAGCACAGGCTTGATGGCATTATTTATACAGACCCAGATAAACTTTCTTTTTTAAATCACGATGTTACCCCTTTAAATGGAGAGATCTGATGGTTTGTTTTGCCTTATGGGTGCTGTATTTTGGGATGCTGAGAACACAAAAACTGCTGTGAGGAAAATTAACATTTTGGCTTGAATTTAACGAAACATACAAATTAAAAAGAATTGATGTAGAGAAAGAGGGTGAATGGGACAATGAGGAAGGACAGTGATGACTGGGAAGATAAAGACTTTTGGTCTTTTGTTCTGTTTTAGCTGACTAATCTTTCATGTGAGGATCTACAGCTCTTAAAGACAATCGGAACAAAGTATTGCAAACGATGCTGTTCCATTTCTTCGTCAAAGTTTTCAATTATTATCTTCAAGTAGAAAGGACCTGAAAAGAAATATGTGAGCAATACCTTTTGTGAGCTTGCATCTTAGAACACTTTTATTTTAGAGGTGATTTTTCAATGATTTTACCATCAGTGATTATGGGAACATTAAATCATGATTGCAGCTACCGAACCAATATATTTAGGTAACTTAATTTATTATTGAAAAGCCTTCTTTTTAGGGTCGATCTGTTTACTCCCCAAACAAATGTTTTTTAACAAAGACAATGTTATTCTTATATTAATTGAATTTGGCATTAATCAGTGTCACTATTTCACAGCAACATGCTGATATAACTGTCAATCAATCTAAATCTGTCTGATGGTAATCAATGGAAAAGAGAAAAAAAATCTGGCTCAAGCTGAGGCATCAGCCTAACAGAATGTTTTCTTTGAAACCATTGCCCTCTGCAGGGAGAATGAAAAATCACGGAAGGATTAGATAAAAATTCCCTTTTATGTCGCTGTGTAACTGAATTTATGCTTTACAATCCAGGAGTGGTTCTACAGAGTGATGAAAAAAGGAATGCCCTGACTGAAGAGCCACAGCGGCCACAGTGCTTATGTCAGTGAAGGCTGGAGGAAAACTAATCCCCATCTGTCCACCCCATTACTCTTCTCCTCTTTAGCTCTTTATCTCTAAACTCACTGAACATCCATTCTACAACAGACGTACTTTCTCTTCCAACTTCATCTTGGATCCCATCCAAACTTGTGTCATCTCTCTTTATTTGCCAAAATATTTTTCTATGCAATCCCTAAAGAATTCTTGCCTGCTAGTCTGTATTCCATCCTCTTTCTTGACTTCTTTGCTGGTTTTGTTTTTGATTTTGATTTTGATTTTCTGTGGGCTTGTGGGTTTTGTTGGTTTTTTTGGGGGGGGTAGGGTGGATGTTTTGTTATCTTAATGGCCCTTTCCTTCTTGATCTTTTATTCTTACAAGGTTTTGAGAAACTGGTTTTTTTTTCTTTTTCTTTTTATCTCTCTACTTTCATGTCTGGCATCTGTTTAAATAGACTCTCTCCTGTCTCTGACAACTTCACAGAGATTTTTCTCTTGGCTTTTAGATATTGATAGCTTATATCTTGGTTAATAACATTTAAATGTCACCTCTAACTGAATATAGATGAAAGCAAGCTCCTTCCTGCTCTGACTTTGCTTATATATTCTCCCTGTGTTAGAGGGAAAATGACAATATCTCACAGTGGTTTTTTTAGTTTGATTTAGAGCAATCTCGTGTCCTGACTACAAATCTAGTGATTGGTTAGCCCAAAGTAGGACACATGCACCAGCCATCTAAAAGAATGTAGCATGTAGTAACAGCATGTAGAATGCACTAGTAGTACTAGTCCATCTTCAATTGTGTTTCAGAGTGCAAAATTCAGAAGTCCAGGAGCTACATAATGCATTAAGCAAGAATAAAAAAGTATCTCTTGGCCTCCATAATCCAGCAACAGGAACCATGAATTTTTAAATTAATACAGCAAACCAATTTCATTTTAGCTTTCACTGAACTAGGACAAAACCCCAAGGATTCAAATATGGTCATGTTTTTCTCATTGATAGCATCTAGAACTATTTATAGGCCTATATCCTATCCAATAAGTACATTGTGCATTCACGTTCATCTGAGTGGCTGCAACATCTTCCTCTCTGACTTACAGTGTCCTCTGTCACTCCTTAATCCTTCAGAGCTGAAATCGCACAACTCCAAGTAAGGTCACAGCATTTACAAATAAGGCCATAAGCCCAACGGAAGGTCAGCTGTAGAAAAAGGCTAATCTCTGGAAGAGAGGTCTGAAGTCTGGGAGAACTACTCATCTCTCTATGAAGGGTCTTAAGCTCAGAAATAGGAATCATTCCCAAAAGATGGGTGTCCCATATTAAAGCTGGGAGTAAGGTTGTTAATGTAACAGTTTGGGGCATGAATTTTAGTCCAGAAAAATAATAGGTAATAAAAATTACCTTTCTTGCCACTGTTTTCACTTCCACTATTAATTTATACTCAAATCAGTGATCACCTGATCAGGTTCTTAATAGTTGTTTGGTGCTTCTTGTTCTTTCTTGTGTACCTTCTTCTCATTTTTTGTATGTTATTCCCTTTATGATCACATACCTGTCTGTCTTCTTTATATTCTTGCAGTCATCTGTGTGCCTTCCTCTGTACAACTTTTCATCTTTGGTTTTATTCTGAATAAATCTAAAAGGACTTTAAGAATGTATTTAAATCTTTCTGGAAAACAAAATCCTACTTTTCTATTTATAACAGTTATTGATCTGTCACAATGAACTTTTCTTCCCTGACTTGCCATTTGGAGGCTGGATGTTTCCTAAAGTCCAAAGTCAAGACAGGATTTTATTTAGATTTTAGTGCTAACCTGCCTTACTTGCATATACTTTTAATGGGTTTACCTGACAGTTTGATTATTTTACTTTACTCTGTGAATAGTTGGCAAAAGTCACTTTTCATTTCTACTCTTTTTACTCTGTGCAGTGTCTTTTCTTAAACTCATAAATGTACATGTATATATTTGTACAGAAATAAAACCCTATGAGATAACTGACAGATCTGTAAGAAAACAGGCAAAGAATCAGCAAAAGTTTGAACAGTTGATTTCCTTAGGTGGTAAATCCTAATGAAATAAGACTTTTGTGGATTTTAGTTTCTTCTCAGGTATGATCGTCTTTCCTGAAAGGCAGCTTAGTAGTGGTAATTACGTTAATGACAAAACCTTCCAATCTGATAATGCTGCAGTGTAAAGCTTAGGCGTTATATATTTACGGTAAAAATTATGTCACTACTGTGTATTGTTCACATATTCTATAAACCTGAAGTGCAATAAATCCTTCTTTTGAAAGTAAACTAGATGTACAGTAAGACAGCTGTAAGATATTCTAAGACCTACATAAGCAATATAATAATTCTTGCTCCCTTTTTCTGAATCTTCACTAAAATAAACTTGCACACTATGCTGTATTTGTCAGTGTAGTTTGGTGTAGGTTTTCACTTTGTGTGTCCCTGTTATACTTTAATTACAGATACAAAAATATTTTTGGCCATTCTGGACTGTATCTTTATCCCCGTGTCTCATATGACATGAAGCAGAATAACTATTAAAATTATTTTTCTTAAAACTTTTATTTGAATACTCCCCTAGTTTTTGTGGTTGCTTTCAGCAGATTATAAACAACATCGGGGGCAGTTAACTGCCAGCCAGCATGTTCCCCAGTATTCAGAGCAATGCTTAAAATCTTGTTTATTTGTATGCATAACAGCAGAAGTTACATTGCAAATATTCTGAAACTAAAAGAGAGCAAATTTATTTCTTTAACAAACATAGTTAGAAAAATATTTCATACATAATTTCACTACATGCATCAATCTGGAGTGTCATGACACAGAGGAAATTCAGGTATGGCACCCAGTCCCTTTGTAGAAGTCTGTGCTGATCCCAGCATAATGTCTTCCTTAACACACATAAGATGTCAATGGATTTCCATTACCACCTCCTGAGAAACAGAGGCATAGCTACGTCATTTGTGAAAATCAGTAGCACCAAAATACCCTTGTCATATGTTGCCATAAGAAAAGCTAGGATATTTGATCACCTTTTGTAAGGAAGCAATAGCAGCTACACAATTGTCTTTAAGGAAAAAATAAGTTGTTTTAATACTAACAGAATAATAATTCCCCCATAGCTATGTGGAACTATATGGATGGTCTTCAATATCTTTGGGTAATCTGAGAAGCTGCAGTGCCAATTCTATACCATGCTCATGAATCTGCACCTTGGCAGAAAGGTGCAAAACACTATTTTGGAATACATGGCACAAATACCACTCTATTTTGCAACATTTCTTAAAAAGTATAGTCAAACACGTGATGCTCGGTAGCTCCACTGCTCACAGGATCTTCAGTGACTGTCATCTCCCAGCACTAATTCTTCTTTCAGAGGAGCTGATGGCCTACATTGAGCCAACACTGCATACCAGTCTGCTGAATCAGCTCAGTATAAGACTGTTTTGGTATGCAACCCAGCAAGCATCCATGCTGAGTTATTTTTCTTTGCTCCAGGCAGAGCAATTAAGAGGTATTTTTTACTGCATTTGCAATGCAGGCAATTCAGCCTTCTTCCCAGTGTTGTAGTCTGGGAAACACAATACTCTGCAGTTGCTTTTTCTGTGCAGCATTGACTGAGAGTTTTAGACTGGGTTCCAGTAAACTGAGGCTGAATAGTAGTTCAGTTGCATGGTGCAGCAGTCGTTTGTCACACCCTGTCTCTTCATTATCTGTCAATGTGGCCACAGGTTGGGGTACTAGGTGTGTCAGAGTGACTATTTTTGGTAGCACAGTATTTTCTTAGACTGAGCCTGGTTTCTGCAGGAAAAGGACTGTATCTATCTGTTCAGTCAGTGAAGAGAAACACAATGCTCAAGAAATGTAATTATTCTAGTGTCACATTGCCACGATGATGACTTCAGAACACCTGCGATGAGCTTTGATGGGCATCTTTGTCCCATTTACCATAGCATAAAGTAAGGTTTTGTGGATGTATTTTGTTAATTCTTCCATTCTGGCTCATCAGCTTGTCTTCTGTCCTGACAGATTCATGTGACTGGGGCAAATATATTTACTTAACAGAAATTCAGCTCTGAGAATTCAAGAGACTGTAACTAATTTATGTTGTTTCTCCTCTGAAAATTGCTCTGCTCAAAAGGTTCTTGGACATGTGATCCATTTGTTTTGATGGATTTTACATTTTCTTTAGGACTAGGTTGTCTGTGGTAGCTGCAAGCTAAGTTTGGTGTGCAGTGCTTCTCCAGACATGGTATTTAGCTTATGAGGGACATATTCCTAATTATATCTTTGATTTATTATATTCCATTCTATGCTACCTAGTATATGCAGCATTTCTTGATATTAAATCTGTACTAGCAGAATGATAACTTCTGATTAATGCATACAGCATTTGAAGGGAGTATACTCTATTTAAGAATGCTCAGAATTGGTATAATAATTTTCCAGTGTTATACAATACTAATTTTATCTTCTTTACTCCTAGTAAGGTTAATGTGAAATCACTGCATCTGCAGCCAGTCTGCCTGTAGATGATAAGATACCGTTACTGATCCTTATTCATGCAGTATTGTATGGTTGTTTATCTAGTGAACTTCATAAATCGTGTGTCATTCATTCAAATACTTAATGTCCCTTGAACAGAAAATATGCTGTACAACTATTTTCTCAGACACTGCCTGAAAGTTTATATTCCTTGGCAGTAATTGCTACTTAGCTCTTTTGAGCAAAACATTTTTTTCACTATAGAAAATAATGGCATTTCTAGTTATATAGACTTGTATTTCACTATTTTTCATATTTTGGGTAATATCTTGAATTTGAATTTGCTACCACTTGTTTCTTATAGCATCCTAGACTGGAATCTAATTACATATGGGCTGCCCTCAAAAAGTATTCAGTTAATTTCTATTCTCAAGGAACAAGAGATTGGCATTTGTCCCCTTGGAAGATGTGAATTATGTATGTCCTCTGTACTCATTTGGAAGAAAGCCTTCTGAGTCTGCCATCTTCCCTGCTTAGCTATGCTTGTGCAGAACTTACACTTTGGAAGTTCAGTAAAATATTGTGCCTGCTGTAAACTATACAGGAATGTCCCAGTGACAGGTATCAAGAGCAGTAGCAGATGTTTACTTTGCTTAATGCTAAATGCTTGATAGTTCAGCAAGGGTGTTCTGGCAGAAATGCTGCTTTGAATTCTAGTAAGACAGCAATGTTTGCAGTGTCTAAATAACAATAGAAACAATAACAACAATACCAAATCCTTACATAATGGTTCTCATTAGTACATTGCATGGTGATTTTCAAAAGAGGTCTGGCTCTCATCATTCTAGAAGGGAAGAAGCTGAGGAACAAAAAGGAAAAGTGATGCACCTACATTAATCTAGAAGTTCACTGGCAGGAATAAAATCTGTGTTGGTACGATTTTGTGCCCACTACATGATATTGCTCTTTATCACTTGTCCCTGTGCAATGTTTTGAAAGTTGCTGGCATGAGAAACCTTCCTGACACTATATAAAAGTGTTAGTCATAGTCAGGTATTATAAAGTTAATTCAAGAGTCCCTTTCTTTGCCTCTGCTGCAAACTACAAGTCTTCTTGCTGAAAAAATTGCTTCAGTCACTGAAAAATGTAGATTTCAGTTCCAAGGATCAAAATTTATTTGTTGTTGGTAGTTGAGAGTTAATATAGAGGAGTTCAGAATTAGTATTTCAGTAGTAGTTAATTGTACACTAGTACAAGGTTATGAATCAAATTGAAGTCTGCAGGGGAATTTTTTCTTCTGTGTGTACATGTTTTCCTTGTTCCAACTTCATCTGGTGTCTAGGATGCTTTGCTTTATTTTCTTTTATACCTTCTTACTTATTGCTCGGGATAGTACATGAAGCAGTCTACTTGATTTACTGGCACTCTTTTGATATCCTGCAAAGAAACATGATGAGCATGAGAAAAACAGGGCAGAAAAACAGAGAATGAAAGAGAAGCAGCACAAGGAATAAAAAGAGAGAAAAGGACACCAAGAACCACAAAGGAAGGAAGACTGACCAGATGGAGTTGATTTGCTTCTCTGGGAAGTTTACTACTGGGGAGTTTACTAGAATTTGTGCTCTATATCCCAAATTGGCCTTTTCCAAGTGTCTCCCATGTTATTCTCCTTCAGTGACTCCTACAAACTGGCTCACCTACTCACCTCACAGCAGAAATAATCTTTACTCTGCCAAAATGGAGAAGTATGTGGAGGAAGATTGTGAAAGCTTTTGTTTAAGAAACTGACTGACTCACATGCAGACTGATCATGGGTTTAGACATAAAGTAAGGGGCATCAGTGAGCTAAGTGTCTCCAGTTCTTGTCATTCCTTGGCACGCATAGATAACACATAGTAATCACTGACAAAAAATTGAGAGGTATTAACAAGGGGAACTGTGAATGTCAGTAAAGACCTTCTTTAGGTGCCTACTTGTTTCAGCTGGATATTCTATAGAGATTTGTGCTAAAATGCAGGAAGTTAGAAAGGACACTAATTCTAATCCAAACATGACACTGTGGAGAGTGTTTCAAAATATGTCCACATTCTGCTTGAAGCCTGAGTGCAGACTTTGTACTTGAGGACACTGCAGGCGTGTTATCTGGACACAAACTCATGCTCAGACATGGGTTTTTGGGAAGCCTGACAGCACACTGGAAGAGGAGGTATGGGCCAACATCAGCTCTTTGAACTAGAACTCTTTGAACTAGGCATGCAGCTTTCTCTGTATTTTATTTTTTCCTACAATATCTGTATTTTATCTCACTTTGCAGTGACGTTGCAATGGCTGCCATCAGCCAAACAAGTCAAACATCGAGGGGCCTTTCTAGGTGAAACCTGACACTGAACCCTGCAAGGTGAGATGTGATCACAACAAGGAATGAGCACGTGATGCCATCTAATGACATGGCCGTAAAAGTGCTCATCTATTGGAACATGGACAAAGGAATATTTGTTCTAAAGAACTTCCAACTCATGAAGTTTCAGCTTTTCTCAGCTATTATTGAAGTAAGAATATCAACAGGGAAGTGAGTAAATACCAGAAAAACTGTCATACCTGAAGTATGTACTTTTTTTTCACTTTTTTTCTTCGTTGTATTTGTCCTAAAAATAATAATTAAAAAGTTTAGGAAAAAACCCACAACATTATGCCATTGCCAATAAACTCAGGAAAAATTCTATCAGGCACACTAACACATGGAAATATTTTAATGTCACCACTCCACTCATATATGACACATCTGAACACAGGCTACATTTGACCACATCACTTAGGGCCTAGGTGTAGCTTTGAAAGTGATTGTGTTGAAGTCTTTTTTGTTGTTGTTGTCATGTAAGTGACAGAGTTTTCATTTCCTTCTACCATCTAACTTTTACTTGCTTAGTTTGTGAACACCATCACTAAAAAATCTGCTCCTTTTCTGTACAAGCCAGTGTGGGTATGGCAGTGAAGGAGATACAGAAAAGATTAATTTCTGGTGCCAGGACATGTTGCTGATTTTGGGCAGAAAGGAAATATTGAGTTTGCCCTATGCTATATGAATTCCTCACAGAGGGTGTCTAAATCAAAGCTGCCTGCATGCAGATCCTTCAGCACTCAAGGACACTGCTGGCACTTCAGTTACTGAACATTCATGGACTTTTGCTTGATTTCCCCTCTTTGTGAACCCAGAGGATGGGAGGGTGGGCAGAAGGAATGGCCTGTCAAAAGCCCCTAAACAGCTGAGAAATCCAGTTCTGGATACTTGGAAACCCCACCCTATATTCTTCAGCTTCCTAACCCATTAAAACAAAAGGAAAATCACAGTAATCCTGGAAAGATATTGCAATCATATATTTTTAAAGACAAATACACAACGCATTTTACTTTTCAAAGTCAGCAGCACAAACTTAGTATATCAGATTTGTTTTCAAAACATACCTACCTGGGTTTTCTCTTTTCTGTGCTTTTGCTCCGCTGTTTATCCACAGGACTTTTATTCTTTGGCTGCTTGGTGTTTTCTTGCTGAGTTGGTGGAAGGGAGCCGTGAAAGGTTTCTCTTTCCTTTTCAGTCTTGTCTGTGGCATCTACTACAGCTGGGAGGGGAACTTTGATGGAGGGGGCTTGTTCAGTAATTTCTTCTTTCTCTGTTTCGGGGTTAGGCACATCTTGTGGGTCATCCCTCTTGAAGGAAAAAATGAAAGATTAACAAAAGTAGCAGCAAATGACATAAAAAAAAAGAGCTCTGCCACAGAGGTGATCAGCACAACTGGAAATTTGTAATTATTTCCTGCATAGTAATCCCCTATATACTGAGTATTCTATAAAGTGGTGTCAGGCAGACCACCCATAGGAAATGTGATTTATTTCTCTATAAGAGAGACTACTCTTCGTGGTTTAGTAAAATTTCTGTGTCTGATATTCTTTTTAGGACCTCCTGAAACAGTTTTGCTGACCCACATTGTCCTCTTTGTTTCTCTCTTAGCTACAGTGAGCAGTTGTCTTTCTGCCTGTCTGCCTGCTGTAACATTTCTCTCAAGAACTTTCTGTTTCCATCCTTTGAATGGATCAAATGCCTTTGCCCTCTTTGCTTATTAGTTGTCAGTCCCTCCATGGGTCTCAGCTGTGACACATCTTTCCTTCTATGCTTTTTTTCTTGTGGGATTCAGGCAAAAAGAACCATTTAAGAACATACTCCTATCTGTGACACTAAACACTGAACAATAAGTAGCATGCTATTAATTGATGTACAAAAATTCATCGGGTCTATGGTGTGCCTAGCAGCCTCACTCTCCTGTAGGGAGTTTACAACAAGCCAGCTATTTTGATAAACAGAACTGCAGCTCTTTCAAAGCACAGAAAAACTTTCACTTGAGAAACAGTAAAAAATATTGGCACAAGTGTTGCTTTCTGACTGGTCAGCTTGACATTTTCATACCTATTTGCTAAAGACTCACATTTTCTGGTGGGTTGTTTGGGCTGGGAGCTTTCTCGTGACACATGCCCAAATCTTTCTCTTTTACATCAACTTTGGTATTGTTGGTATTTTCTGGGGGTTTCAGGAGAGAGATGAGCTGCAGCCACAGGTGGAAGAGGTGTTCTTGCTGGTCTGGTGGGGCACAGAGCTCTAGGTAATAGGAACGGCCATTTACTAACTTTATCATGAGGTGATGATGATCTCTGCTGTGGACAGCAAGTTCCACAAGCTCCAAGGGCAAAAACCTATTAAAAAAAGGGAAACAATACAGTAAGCACAAGTGGAGATTCCTCTTGAAGATACTGTGTCTGTCAAACCTACAGATTCCAGAGAAACTGGGATAGGAAGAAGCTGCTGAGTGGATTTGGACACGCTTCTTATGAGTGTCTCTAGCTGATTATGGAAGAAATACTGGGCAGCAGTTAACAGAATGGAGACAAAGGAAGTTGTCTTCTTTACAATGACCTTATTCCATTGACTTATTCCCTGACAATACTGTACCCCCAATCTTCCTACCAGCTTCCTGCTTCTGATATATTTAGAAAAAGGTTTATTAAGTATTCCTAGTCATCATCTGTCTGTATGCATGTGAGTAGCATTAGCCTGAAATGATGACTGAAGTGAGGCCTAAAGGTGTGTACTTAAACTTCTGGTTCTCCTAATTTTACTGTGCAAATATGAAATCTGTTAATAAACTGACCTTCAAAAGAAGGAAAAAGCTGTATGGAAATCGGAAATATGTTCATATTTCTTATCTACTCTCTTCAAGAAATATTTAACTCTTCTCAATGCTAACTAACCTGGTAAGTTCGAGCTGTTCCTTTTGGGATGGCTGCTCTGAGGCTTTCCAGATGGTTGGCACACTTTCCTGTGGGGACACGGACACCTCACGTGCAACCAGCATTGCATTGGGCAATGGTGAACCAGGACTGGCAGCACAGATGCCAATGGTCACGCAGCTGGTTCGGTTATGGATAGAAATTCGTTCCCCTCTTTGATTAACCTGAACAAAAGAAGACCTCATCAGAACTGATGCTTGTCATATGATCTTTAAGAGAATATACTACCAACACATTTCATGGTGTTCTGGCTTGGGTTGCCCTAGAGCTTATGTATTGGGTTGGTGGGAAGAGAGGGAAATGTGGGATAACGGAACAGGAATGTCTGTGAATGAAGAGAGGAGAGAACTTTAATGAAGATAAAAAGGGACTGGAAATCATTGGCTCTTGTGTAGTTCTCATCTGCTGCGGTCAGAAACCTCTTGAATGTAATTACCTTGAATTTTCTTAGTGTAAACATGCTGGAAGAGGCACTCTGTTCTGATTATTCATTGTTTTTATCAGCATTACTGTGATATTAATGACACCTGGTTATGAACCAGGATCCTGCTAGGTGCTGTACAAACACAGAATTGAAAAATATCCCATGTAATTTATGTGTAAAACATGAAATTACAGAAAGAAAAAAATGATAATATATAAGAAGATAAGAATGAGTTGACAAGTATGATTGAATCACATTATGTACCATTGTCAGGATTTGGTTTTGGTAGGCATCACAGGAAGTGTGTCCTAAGAAGGAATTTGAGGGAGGATAGTGCATTAAATTTGTGTTTATCTAGTAGAATCTCCTCCCAAGACTGAGAGACAGTATATAAAGAAAGATCAAAGGCTTTTCCCCCCACCCCCCCCACCCCCCCCCATGTTACTGTAGAAGAGTCAGTGATGGAGCTGTTTTCTTGGGCTGATTTGCTGCAGCAACTGCGTCCTTGATAGTAAATGAGGTCTGATAAATAAAGCAGGGATAAATCATAAAGTACCTTGAAAACAGAGACTGGTAGCTAATTAATGTTCTGCATGTGTATCAACAATGCAAAATTGAATTAATCAAAGCAAGACCAAAGGATGTTGTAATTATCAAAATGAGGTGATGAAACCCTGTGAAAAACACAGTTGAAATACATCACATAATCAGAATCCAGATGCTGTAGACACACTGTGAATGCAGAATTGCCAGAGCATATCTTGTTCTTTGGCCAGTGCTTAGGGTAAGGGGTAGGCAGGGTAGCGATATTGCCTGCAAGGGTACTGGAAGTTGTCTGTGGGACATGATTTTCTGGGAAATGCTGGCTGCCATCTAGGCTACATTGAACTGCTTTTGATGGCTAAAAACCTTAAAGAGATTGCAGAGAATCAGAAATTTCCTAGAACAGTTCCTAGCTGTTGCTACAGGAAGTTGGGGCTGACAAGAAAAGGTGAAAACATCACTTTTTGGCCTCCTTCTCTAAATAGCAGCATTGCTGTTGCTGTGTTTCTGGACTTGCCTTTAAAGTGTGAGCAGAATGAGTCTATAGGAGAAGGGAAACATTATATCCATATGTGTGTTGTAAACAGGGAATAAGAATGGTGAGAATAAATGTGTGAGGAATACCTGTTGAGGGAGTAAAAAAAGGGTAATCGTTGCAAGCAATTTTATCTTGAGCACACCAAATGATTTCATTTGAAGGACTTTTTACCTCAACAAACTTGCTTTCAAAGATGGGAGCACAGGTAAAAGGAGAATATTCTCCTTGGTTAAGAAGTCTCCGAAGGTCACCCATAATGGACGTCTGACTTGAACTGATGCCCTTAAAATCAAATTTGCTATCCATTTTGCCTATTCACAAAACAGGAACAAATTTACAAGTTAAAGGAAATAGAGATAAATAGGGTTACGTTATGAAAAGAAGCAAGCATAATCCTTCCTGATTTATGGGTTTTAATTATACTACTAAAGGTCAGAACATCTCCCTCCTATACACACATTTTTCAGAATGTGCAATCTCAAGTGCAACAGGGAGCTTAGCAAAGCTTTCCTACAGCTCTTGACTCCTCTTTTACTATTTATTTTCAGAAACAGAGGCTGTGAATTTATAAACACTGGCTTGAATGTGCTATTCTGTACTTCCGTGTGTTCTTGTTTGGAAGTAATCTGGTATATTTTTGCTGCTGTTAAGATAATATTTTTTGTTGATGTATTTTTCACATAAGTATAGTGATGTAGTTTTCAAACAACAGTAGAAACATTTGGGCTGTTCTCAGTGCTAGATGGTGACTTCTATCCTTGAATCTCTTGGTTCAGATATGCTTTTGGCAGGAGTCAAGAAGAGGACCAGACTTAGGAGACATTCTAAAGTAAAAAATCTCCAGCAGCAAACCAGGCTAACCTTAACAGAAAATCTGAAGAATATTGATTGACTCATTGGGGGGGGGGAAGTCAAGGCTGCTCAGTAATTGCATTTCATATATATTTAGTAAACAGTAACATTTTATTAAACAAAGTAGGTATTTTAAATTTTAACTATATTATTATTATATTGTTTAATAATAAAAATATTTTAAAATAAATTATATTAACCCAAGTAAAATATTTTTTTCATGATTGCTCAGTAAGTGCCAAGAACAGAGATACCTTGCTGCTAAATTTTTAAAAAGTAGATGTAGCAAATTACATCCCATTCATACCTTGTTTCATGCAGATCAGTCCATTTCTTACATAGAAGGGTATGTCCAAGAAAAGAGGGGACATCAGTGTGTTGGTCCCTTGTGTGGAGCCTGCTGGAATTGTTCCAGCATTAGAAATTCATGATTGACAGCATCATCAGCCACAGCCTTGGTGATACAGTTTCCCTGTTTGAGCTTCTTTAAGGAGTGATAATATGAAGCCAAGTGGTATGTGGATGCATGTCCGTGAGGCTGCAAGCTGTAACAGGCAGGCAGGGTGGTTTGGAAGAACCCAGCTTCATCACTGCTGGCATCACAATACATCACCATTCTCACCAGTCAGCAGAAGTTCTATTTCTTGGTTACATGTTAGTAGCAACAGGTAGCATAGGTTCACCTGTAACAGAAGCACATTAAGGGCATGACAACATCAGAGATTTCTCCATAAATGTTGTCCATGCAATGCAGGCTGCCAGGGAACAGCAAGATTTGGTATGCTCCATGAGAGATGATGAGCTATGAGCCAAGAATCACCTCAGCAGAGGCATTGCTTTCAACAGCCAAGGTATAGTCCTCCAGTCCAGCAGAATTCAAGGTGAATGGGCTGAGCAGGATGGTGGTAAGAGGGTCTCATGACAAGTAGAGACATGAAGAGGAACAGAACTAGACCTGGAGTCCCTCCTGAGACTCCATTCCAGGAGTCCAGTCAGGAGCAGCAGCAGGCAGGGCTGGAGACAGGGCTGTAAAGAGGTGTCCAAGGAAGACAGGGGTCCAGGCCAGCGCTCAGGTGTAGCTCCCAGACCCACGGGCAGGGGTTGGGGGGTGGAGATCCCAGGGGAGGCTTGTCAGGGCAGTTAATTTTGGTGCATTCAGGGCCTTAGGATTAATGAGCCAATTTAAAATGGAGCTTGTGTTCATGTGTCTTGCACTGGTTTGTAATTTTTAGCTTCTCTCTATACATTCTATTTTAGATCAATCAGATGATGCCATAATGAACCTAACAATGTTAACTCCTTTTTTTCACCTTATGTGGTAACACCACTTCTTCCAACTCAGCCTGATGCTTGGATGGGGTTTAGGGCCTGAATGAGCACGAGGCTGCTTGAAGCAGAATCAATATTGCAAAATGAGAATAACGTTGGCTGACAGTTTGAAGAGCTGTTGTACAATCTCCTTTGCAGGTACACAGCCTCCTCTGGGTAGGCAAACATCCTGCCTTGCTTACATAGGGCCCACTGCAGGACTGCCTGGTAATACTACGTACTGACACAGCAATTGCCAGCAGAAACACTTTATGCTCTCTCCACTATAGAAGACAACTCTGATCCAGCATGGAAAACACTGTTTCTTTTCTTTCCCAGCTGATACAGACCCCTCACTCAGACACATGCACCGGTGCACACACAGAGATTATTGTCTCTGCAGTAGCTGGCTTTGGACACAAAGTCCACCCAGTAGCTCGTCCTGGATCCTTGGTCTTTCTAGGTGCCTCCCCCCTGGAGACACCTGTGCGCACGCACGAATGAGTCTTCTGTGACCTGCAGACCCCAAGGTCTCTTCATAAGCCGTCTTGGACTCTGCTGGCCCCCCGGTAGCTAGCTCCTCCCATGGTCTTGCCTCTTCCTCACCCAGGAAAAAAGTTAGAAATGACATTTAATAAGATAGTACAGACTGTGGTGATGGGGAAGGGTACAGGGCATGGCCAGACAAGTGTACTTGTTTATACTCGACCAGCCCTTTTTATCCCTGTATTTTCCTACATCTGCTCCTCCCCAAGTCCCCTACAACTATCCATTATCTCACTTTTGATTCCTCTCCTAAACATCCCTTAAAAATGCTGTGCAGTCCTAAAATGCTCTTTCCC